>NC_081557.1:91962004-92077814 GCF_022355385.1 Mustela nigripes
TCTCAGGTCCTGGGATCGAGTCCCACATCGGGCTCTCTGCTCGGCAGGGAGCCTGCTTCCTCCTCTCTCTCTGCCTGCCTCTCTGCCTACTTGTGATCTCTGTCTGTCAAATAAATAAATAAAAAAAAAAATAAAAGTATTTTTCAAATTTACCTTCTCACAATTGTAATACAAAGAATCACTCATATACTTCTTTCCAGTCTTTTAAAATAAATATTTATATATTTATCACATATAAGTCCATTATGTGTGCTTTCAAACAGAAACTGTGATCTTTCTCTTACTTTTTCAGCCAAACGTGCTTTTCCATAGCAGTAAGTATTCTTCAAGAATTTGATTTCTAAATAACCATCCATTGTACATATACACTATTATCTATTTGAGTATTAACTTATTTACAATTTCACAATTATAACTAATACAGCTAACAAGTACAGCTTATAATAAGCTTATTATCATATTATATATATTATATATTAATGTTATATAATAATAAGCATTATTATTATTGTTAACACAGGTTAATGATAAAAGTAATGTATCTAGATTTATGAGGAAGCAGTAGTTAAGAGTTTCACAGTAGTTAAGAGCATGGCCTCTGAAGCCGAACTAAGCTCTGAGTTCAAATCCAGACCATATTATTATCTATGTGACCTCTGGCAAGTTACTTAACCTTTCTGTGCCTCATTTTCCTAACATAAAATGGGGATAGCAATAGAGTTTACCTTTCATAGAGCTGTTAGCATACTAAAGGAATTAGTGTATGTAAAACACACAGAACAGTCTCTGGCATATAGGAAGAATTGAGTAAATGTTAGTTCTCTCATTGGGATGGTAGAACATCTTTTTCAGAGAAACCAAAATATATGTATATGAATTTTCCATAAGGCATGGTGGAATTCAGATGATTCTAATAGGCAGAAGCTGATAAATTTCTTGTGAAACACTCTCCATGGTCATAGACAAAGCTAAAAATTAAGATGTTTGTATCCTCAGCCCAAATACCCTCTTTTTTAGAATATATTATACTCTAGGCAAGGCAAAAGGAAACAAAACAAAAACTGTTGAGTAAGTTAATATACAGGGGTGAAAGTTATAAAATCCTTTACTCTGAAACTAACACTAATACAAACCAATACAGGATGCATGAGATCAGACATAAGCAGAAAAATTTACCTCAGGGTTGATTTGCAAACTTATTGTTTATGAGGCTGGAATTCTTCCTTGATTTAATTTAATTCAACAACATCTACCGAGCAGCATCGTGTACTTGGCACTATGCTAAAACCTGGAGATATAAAGATGCCCTGGTCCTGCCCCAAGAAACTCACAATCTAGACAGTTTGCCAGGCAAATGAAGAGAATGAGGAAACTGGGCAGAACAGACAGCATGGGCAGAGGCCAAGGAGGAAGAGAGCGCTTGGCTGAGGGAGGTCCAGAAAGTTGCAGACAGTGGACACACGAGTCCAACGCTCAGTGGCATAGTCTGGGCTGGGGACGCAAATGAGTGTCACAACCCTAAAGACAGTAGTAGTGGGAGCCCTAAGTATGGAAGAATTCATCTAGAGTAGCAGTTTGCAAAGGATAGTCCACAGGCCCCAAAACACTCTGAGGGCCTGGTCTGTAAGGCTGGAACTTATTTCATAATGACACTGAAGTTACTTGCCTCTGTCACTCCCATCCCCTCACGAGTCTACAGTGGATTTTCCTGAGGCTACAGGACACATGACGGTATTGTCAATGATAGCTAATGGAATATATGCTTCTGTACTCTCATGTTTTCTAGCATGCTCTAAAGTAATAGGTTTAGGGCATAATTTAAGGTCTCAATTTTTTTTTTCCTGCTCCGTACCTCTGTTGTGCTTTTACTAGCTATCTTTAGTTATACTTGCTATAATCTCTATAATCTCATTAGTGTAAATAATCACTATAAAATTTCCAAGTTCTCCAGGCATCTGGGTGGAAACAAGTACTTTTTGTTAATTTATTTTTGCAATGATTTTTTTTTAATTTTTGAAAATTTTCTCTATTTTTAAGTTAAATCTAAAATGTATTACTTTAGCGGTGCCTGGGTGGCTCAGTCAGTTAAGGGTCTGCCTTCGGTCACAATCTCAGCACCCTGGGATTGAGCCCCATGTCAGGCTCCCTTCTCAGTGGTGAGTTTGCTTTTCCCTCTCCCTCTGCTGTCCCCCGCCCCCCACTGCTCATGCGCGCTCTCCCTCTCTTTCAAATAAATAAGTAAATAAATAAAAATCTTAAATAAAATTTATTACTTTGGAATTTAACTTTTTTTCTAAATTAAAAGAAAATGTATTACAAATACCAGATTTTCTTTCCTCTTACATTGAAAAATGAATCATTGGCTCAAAAAAGACAGATTAGAAGACTCACTTTCTCAACCCATAGCTGCAATGTAATACATCTAAAAGATCCTAAAAAAGGCGCAGTGGCCTACAGTTTTCTGACTCATGGAAAGAAAGAATCTACTCCAAAGAAATTGGGCAGAATTATAAATAAGAAACAAAAGTATGACAAAAGCCATCTTTCGCTTGCCTTTACAGACATTCATAATTTACTTTACTTCATCTTAAGCCACAAAACATTTTCTAGTTATATTGTGCCAGTTAAGTTATAATGACATTTCAAGATCAATCATTCAGAATTTAAAGAAAAAGGGCCTATTTTAAACGCAGATGTGATGAAGTCTTTAAAATTCATAAAAATCGTTAAAGCCTTTCAAACCAGAAATGAAAAAGCTGCTGAAGCATCTTACAGGGAAATTATTGTACTTCATTAACCGGAGAAGCACAACCTTGTCCAGCTGACATTGCTACATGCCTGCTGGATAAAAAGTCAGTAAAACAAGTCACGGCAATGTCCCTTTTTAATGACATAGTAACTCATCAAATTAAAGATTCTGCTTCACAGCTGAAGTGAGAGAGTTAAGATCTCTTCTGCAGAGCTGTAATTCTGCTTCACAAACGGACAAATCTGCAACTGCAGTTAGATTCGCTATCTTGATTTTATTCATCTAGTACTTGCACCAACTAAGCATCAGACAGAATGTCGTCTATGAATTCCTGGCAACAAACACAAGTGATGCTCCCATAACCTAAGCTGACTGACCTTTTATTGTCATGGTTTAAGCTTTACTTAAGGATGTCATGATGAAGACATACAAAATAATAATTTAATTAAATCCTGACCTCTAACTACATATTTTTAAAATATTCTGTTTGATAAAATGTTACATGCCCCCAAGTATGTGGTTGTCTCATGGAAAAGCACTTGTGATACCATTTGAATTGTGAGTTGAGCTAGCCTTTTTTTTCATGAAACACCATTTTTAGTTAAAAGAACAAATGAGAGACAAACTATGGATATTTGAACTTGAGTATTTGGCAGATATATCCTTGAAAATGAATGAAATACTCTTGCTATTACAAAGAAAACAATTGACAGTATTGCCAACAACCAATTTTGAGCTTTCAAGCAAAAATTAGAATTTTGGAAAATCTATACCAGCCACTGGTAGCTTAAAGGATTCCCCACTACTTACAGACTATTCTGATGAGATCAACAGTGACATAAACAAATAAGATTCCTTAAAGGCTATATGATAAAAACATGTCAACACTTAGAAGGTCTGAGTAACTCTAAACCAGTATTATCCAAATTATCAATGCACTGTGTTACCAAATCCACTTTGGAACCCACTTGGAACTAAAGACTTGGCATAAAGATGATTTTAAGCTGAAGACATCTGAGGTTCAACAGATGCAGAAAAAAGCCTTCTGGGAGCTTCCCTTATCTGCCTAAAAAGCAGCAACTTCTGGGAAATAAGGATGTCATAAATTCCTCTTCAGAGCGGATCTACTCCCAGGAGACAGAATGTGAATAAAAACTACCCCAAATCCCTTCTGTAGAGGAGTGTTATGGTTCTGAAAGAGACAGAAAAACCACTCATACCTGTATAGACAAATATTATCACAAACTTTTAATCTGTTTGTTCTCCTGAAGAGCCACTTATCTTTCCAAAAAGCCCCTTAAGTCCCCTTTCTCCCCACCTTCCTAAGAAGTCATCTGTTTTCCCAGAAGTGCCTTTCTCCCGGCTCCCCTCCACCTACTCAGATGGCAGATAAGCCCCAAATTCCAACCACCTTCTGAGTTACTCATCACTCAACTCTCCCACACATATACAAGTTGTACTTGTAAACTGCTCTCCTGTTAATCTCCCTTTTGTCAATTTAATTGCAGGACTCAGACATTAAACCCAATAGGGCAGAGGGAAGTTTGTCTTCCCTGATACAACACAGTTAAAAAATCCATTCAAAGCATAACTTAAGCCAATGGATTCAACTAATTTTTAAGAAACTATCACCAGTACTATTTTGGGAGACTATCAAAAAAGAATATCCACAATTATCTAAAAAAGGCTACTAAGGGGTGCCTGGGTGGCTCAGTTGGTTAAGCGTCTGACTTCGGTTCAGGTCATGATCTTGGGATCCTTGAATCAAGCCCCACATCAGGCTCCATGCTCAGTGGAGAATCTGCTTCTCTCTCTCCCTCCGCCCTTCCTCTCACTCATATGCAATCTCTCTCTTGCTCTCAAATAAAAACTTCAAAGAATTTTTTTTTAAGATTTTATTTATTTATTTAACAGACAGAGATCACAGTAGGCAGAGAGGCAGGCAGAGAGAGAGGGGAAGCAGGCTCCCTGCTGAGCAGAGAGCCCGATGTGGGGCTTGATCCCAGGACCCTGAGATCATGACCCGAGCCGAAGGCAGAGGCTTAACACACTGAGCCACCCACGCGTCCCTTTAAAGAAATTAAAAAAAATTTTTTTAAGCTATTAAAATACTCCTCACCTTTCCAACTACCTGTGTGATGACCAGATTTTCTTCACACACTTCAATCAAATCACCATACTGCAATGGATTACTTACAGAAGTAAGATAGGAGAATTAAGCTTCTTCCACTAAAAAAGAGACTTCCAAAAAGGTAAACAATGTTATTCTTCTATTTAAATTGATTTTTGCTCTGGGTTGGGCAAAGAGCTCTTGGGACACAAAATCCACAAGCCACAAGAGAAAAAAACTGATAAACAGGAAAAATGGACTTCATCAAAACTTAAAATTCTGCAATTCAAAAGGCATCATCACAAAACACAAAGGCAAGTTACAGGCAGGGAGAAAAATATCTGCAAAACACGTATCTGATGAAAGGGCTGTGTCAAGAACATTCAATAAGAAAACAACATGCTTTTTGTAAATGGGTAAATACTTGAATGGATACTTCATCAAAAAAAATAACGAAGAATGACAGATACAGATAAGGGCGTGAAAAGATGCACAACATCAATAGTCATTATGGAAATGCAAACTAAAACCACAATGAGATACTATTAAAACACTGAAAACGCCTAGAACTAAAAAGACTCATAATGCCAACTATTGGTGATGATACGGAATAACGGCAATACTATACACTTGCTGGTGGGAATGCAAAATAGTAAAGCAGCCTTAGAAAACAGTTTGGCAGTTCCATATAAAGTTAAGCAAACATATGGCCCAGCAATTCCACTCCTAAGCATTTACCCAAGAGAAAAAAAACATGGGTTGCCTGGGAGGCTCAGTCCTTAAGAGTATGCCTTCAGCTCAGGTCATGATCTCAGGATCCTGGGCACAAGTCCCACATCAGGCTCCCTGCTCAGCAGAAGGCCTGCTTCTCCTTCTCCCACTCCCCCTTGTGTTCCCTCTCTCGCTATCTCTCTCTGTCAAATAAATAAAATCTTAAAAAAAAAAAAAAAGAAAGAAAGAAAACATCCACAGAAACACCCGAGTGGCTTTATTTATCATAGATTGCCTTCGGCTCAGGTCATGATCTCAGCGTCCTGGGATCGAGCCCCGCATTGGGCTCTCTGCTCCACAGGGAGCCTGCTTCCCTTTCTCTCTCTCTCTGCCTGCCTCTCTGCCTACTTGTGATCTCTGTCTGTCAAATAAATAAATAAAATCTTTAAAAATGGAAAACAAAACAATTGTCCAACAAGTAGCTAATACATAAACAAATCTGATAAAATTTTATAATGGAATACTACTCAGCAATAAAAAAGGAATGAACTACTGATATATGCAACCATATGGATGAATCACAAAAGCTTTATACTAAACAAAAGGCTATTATGTACTATATGATTCTATTTACATGAAGTTGCAGTGGTGAGAGAAAGTAGATCAGTTGTTGCCAATGGCTCAGGGTAGGGGAGGCAAGGAATTTTGGGGGGTAGTGGAAATATTGTATATCATTTTTCTGCTGGGGTTCTGTGACTGCATTCATCGTTTAAAATTGGTACATTTTATCATATATAAAGTATACCTCCATAAATTGCAGTTAAAAAGAAAAGAATCTGCAAACCCCACTCCAAAGCCACTGCAACCTATTCCCCTTCCTATAGTTATCATTTCTGTTTCTCAGACATCTCATTGTCATTACACCTCCTCTCTCTGTAGGGGTCAACAAATCTTATCAATTCCTACCTCAGAATACCCCCCGCTCAGTTCCTTTGCAATTAGATCAGACCTTCATTTTGTCTGTCTGAAACTCTGTCTTCCTGACACCAGCTGATTGATACTTTAGCCCATCTAATCTGATGTGGACAGAATTATCCTACAAATTAAATCTGGAGAGGTTCCACTTCTAATAAGGACAGAGTTGCTTCTAACAGACCAACATCTTATAGGTCAAAGCCATAAATTCTAAACAAAATGTTAAAAAAAAAAAAAAAAAAAAAAGCACCTATCTGAAGGCATTAGACAGCAAACAAGAACCAGCTATAAACTGGAGAAGACTTGACACCTGCGAGAAGTGAGTATCACTGTTGTTTCCTGTTTTGTAGTTATTTGCCCAAGGGCCAACCCTAGCCAGCTCTATGCTGATGGCTGAAACTGAGATAGAAATCTTACAGGCTTACCAGCTTGAGAACTGAAGGACAAAATTGAGAACTACTGTAACTGGATGTTGATGTTTAAGCCCAATGTGACAGATTTTTTTTTTTAAGATTTTATTTATTTATTTGACAGAGAGAGATCACAAGTAGACAGGTAGAGAGAGGGGGAAGCAGGCTTCTTGCTGAGAAGAGAGCCCAATGCAGGGCTTGATCCTAGGACCCTGAGATCATGACCTGAGCCGAAGGCAGAGGCTTAACCCACGAAGCCACCCAGGTGCCCCGTGACAGATTTTTTTTTTTTAAAAACCAAGACTAGGGGCACCTGGGTGGCTCCGGGGGTTGAGCCTCTGCCTTTGGTTCGGGTCGTGATCTCAGGGTCCTGGGATCTAGCCCTGGTAGGGCTCTCTGCTCAGTGGGGAGCCTGCCTCCCCCCAACCCTGCTCTCTGCCTGCCTATCTGCCTACTTGTGATCTCTTTCTCTGTGTGTCAAATAAATTAAAATCTTAAACAAACAAACAAATAAATAAATAAAAATATAAAAACCAAGACTTCTTGGAGAAATAGAACAAAATCCCGAGTCTCTACAAGTCAGTATTCAACCAAAAATTACCAATACACAGAGAAACAGGAAACATGATCCACAGTCAAGAGCAGCAGTTGGCAAACTATGGCCTGTGAGTCAAATTCAGGCTGCCACCTCTTTTTATAAGTAACATTTTTGGAGGAACACAATCATGCTCATTTTATTTACTTATTGTGCATGTTTGCTTTCATAGTTATAACAACAGAGCTGAGTAGTTGCCACAGAAACTTATGGTTTGCAAGCCTGGATATTTACTATATGGCAATCAACCTCTCTCCTCTACCCTGAGCCACTGACAATCATTGATCTGTTTTCTCTCACTATAGATCTGTCTATCCTAGAACTTGATGTAAATAGATAGTATGTACTTTTGATGCTGGTTTCTTATTTAGAATGATCTTTCGTGATTCTAAATCCTAGTGGACCAAAAAAAAAAGAAATCAATGGACAAGAACTTCAAGGTCACCAAGATGCTGGAATTAGCAGGGAAGGATTTTATTTATTTATTTATTTTTAAGATTTTATTTATTTATTTGACAGACAGAGATCACAAGTAGGCAGAAAGGCAGGCAGGGGGTGAGGGGGAGGAGGCTCCCGGCTAAGCAGAGAGCTCGATGCGGGGCTCGATCCCAGGACCCTGA
The DNA here is from genome assembly GCF_022355385.1 of Mustela nigripes. Taxonomy (NCBI): domain Eukaryota; kingdom Metazoa; phylum Chordata; class Mammalia; order Carnivora; family Mustelidae; genus Mustela; species Mustela nigripes. Next base: position 91,970,175 of record NC_081557.1, read on the forward strand.
GCTCATGACCTGAGCCGAAAGCAAAGGCTTTAACGCACTGAGTCACCCAGGCGCCCTGCAGGTAAGGATTTTAAAGCATTTACTTTAACTATGCAAAAGGACAGAAAAAATATGTTCTCAAGAAGTGCATAAGTAAGAATTTTCAGCAGAGGGGTGCCTGGGTGGTTCAGTGGGTTAAAGCCTCTGCCTTCACCTCAGGTCATGATCCCAGGGTCCTGGGGTCGAGCCGTGCATCGGGCTCTCTGCTCAGCAGGGAGCCTGCTTCCCCCCTCTCTCTCTCTGCCTGCCTCTCTGCCTACTTGTGATCTCTGTCTGTCAAATAAATAAATAAAATCTTTAAAAAAAAAAAAAAAGAATTTTCAGCAGAGAAACAGAAACTATAAAAAAGAAATAAACTGAAATGACAGAACTGAAAAATACAATACCAGAAGTATGAAATTCATTGCATGGGCTTAACAACAGAATAGAAATGATACAAGAGAGAATAAGTGAACTTGAAGATACATCAATAGAAGTTACCCAATATGAGGAACAGTGTAAACATAGTAAAGAAATGAACAGAGCCTCCAAGAACTATAGGACAATATAAAAGTGACGAACATGTGAAAGCAGAGTCCCAGAAAGAAAGGAGGAAATGGGACAGAAAAAATATATACAAATTATGTCAGAAAATTTCACAAAATTTGATGAAAAACATAACTTTACAGATTAAGAAGCTCAGAAAACCCTAAACAGGAAAAATATGAAGAAAATCACACCTGGGTAGATCAAAGCCACATTTCTGAAAACGAAAGACAGAAAATCTTGAAAGAAGCCATAGGAAAAAATGACATAATACATAGAAGAAAACAATAATATGAACGGTCACTGACTTCTCACCAGGAAGAATAGAAGCCAGTTTATAGTAGAATAACTGCAAAGAGATATTCACAAAATGGACAACTCAGCATTAAAAAAGAATGAATACCTAGATCTATTCAAGAATCAATAATTAATAACCTTCCAGAACAAAAAAAGCATCAGGCTTAGAGGATTTACTGATAAATACTACCAAACATGTAAGAAAAAAAATTGGACCAGGGCACCTGTTGACTCAGTTGGTGGAGCAAGACTCTTGATCTCAGGGTAGGGATCTCATTAGGGGCAAAGATTACTTTTTTTTTTTTTTTAAAGATTTTATTTATTTGTCAGAGAGAGATACAGCAAGAGAGGGAACACAAGTTAGAGGAGAGGGAGAGGGAGAAGCAGGCTTCTCACCAAGCAGGGAGCCTGATGCGGGGCTCCTTCCCAAGGACCCTAGGATCACGATCCAAGCCAGAGGCAGATGCCCAACTGAGCCACCCAGGTACCCCCAGAGATTACTTAAAAAAAAAAAAAAGAAAGAAAGAAAGAAAAGAAAAAGAAAAAGCTATACTAATTTTCTATACTCTCCCTCAAAAGACAGAAGCAGAGGGAATACTTCCTGGCTCATTTTATGAGGCCAACATTAACCTAATACCAAAACCAGACAAAGATATTAAAAGAAAACCACATCAATATCGCTCATGAACATAAGATGCAAAATCTTCAACAAAATGTAAGCAAATCAAATCTAAAAAAATATATAAAAAGAATTTAAACCATGACCAAGTGGAATTTATCCTAGGTGTGCAAAGCTAGTTCAACATTCAAAAATTAATTAACATAATCTGTCCCACCAGAAGACTAAAAAAGAAAAACCAAAGATCCTATCAAAAAAAGCATTTGATAAAATCCAACATTCATGATAAAAACTCAGTAAACTAGAAATAGAAGGGAATCTTCTCAACTTGATAAAGACTAGCTGCAAAAAACCTACAGCTAACATCATACATAATGGTTAGAAACCTGAAGCTTTCCCATTAAGATCAGGTATAAAGCAAGGATGTCCCTCTCACCACTCATCAATATCATACTGGAAGAATGCAATAAGACAAGAAAAGGATATCAAAAGTATACAAATTATAAAGGAAAACAAAAATATCTTTGCAGATGACATGATCATCTATATAGGAAATTGTTAAGAATCAAAAAACCCTCCTTGAACAAAAAAGAGATTAAAGTAAGGTTGAAGGATATAAGATTCATATACAAAAGTCAACTGCTTTTCTATATACTATCAATGAGAAAATGGAATTTTAAATTAAAAACAGTATCATTTACATTAGCATCCCCCCAAAATGAAATACTTAGGTATAAATCCAACAAAATATATAATAGATCTTTATAAGGAAAACTGTAAAACTCTGATGAACAAAATCAAAAACAGAACTAAATAAACAGAGAGATATTTCACATTGATGGACAGGGAATCAAACATTATCAAGATGTCCATTCTTCTCAATTTGATCTATAGATTCCATGCATCGCCAATCCAAATCTCTGCAAGTTATTTTATGGATGTCAACAAACTAATTCTAAAGTTTATATGGAAGGCAAAAGACCAAGATCAGCTGTAATAATATTGAAAGAAAAGAACCAATTTGAAGAACTAATTATACCAGACTTCAAGCCTTTCTATAAAGTATTTTCTGTAGTAATCAAAACAGTGTGATAGTGGCAAAATAACAGACAAATAGATCAGTAAAACAGAATAAAGAGTCTATTTCAGATCCTCACAAAAACAGCCAACTAATCTTTGACAAAGGAATGAAGGCCATAAAATGAAACAAAGAGTTTCTTCAACAAATGGTGCTAGAAGAATTGGACAAGCACATGCAAAAAGTGAAACTAAACACAGACCTTACACCTTTAACAAAAGTTAACTCAAAATAGATTACAGGCCTAAATGTTAAAAAAACAAACAAACAAAAAACTATATAATTTCTAAGGTAACATAGAAGAAAACCTAGTCAAACTTGGGTGTGGTGATGCCTTCTTAGATACAAACCAAAGACACAATTTGTGAAAGAAATAAATGACAAAGTAGACTTCAAGACTGAGAACGTCTTGGGGCACCTGGGTGGTGCAGTCAGTTGAGCACCCAGCTCTTGGCTTCGGCTCAGGTCATGATCTCAGGGTTTTAAGATCCAACCTGTGACCAGCTCTGTGCAGAGTCTGCTTAAGTTTCTCTGTCTCTCCCTCTCCCCCACCTCTCAAATAATTAAATCTTTTAAAAAATTGAGAACTTCTGTTCTGCAAAAGATAGTATCTAGAATTAGAAGACAAACCACAGACTGGGAGAAAATATTTATGATAGATACATCTGATAGAGGATGGTTAAATATACAAAAAAACCCCTAATACTCAACAATAAGAAAATAAACCTGATTAAAACATGGTTCAAAGTCCTTAACAGACACCTGACCAAAGAAGACACACAGATGGTAAGTAAGCATATGAAAAGATGTTCCACAGCAACTGTCATCAGAAACACGGAAATTAAAACAGCAATGAGATACCACTACACATCTATAAGAATGGCCAAAACCTATAATACCAAATGCTGACAAGGATGTGAGCAACAGTAATCCTCATACATTACTGGTGGAAATGCAAAATGGTGCGGCCACTTTGGAAGACAGTTTGGTGATATCTCACAAAACTAATCAAACTCTTACCATTAGATCCAGCAATTGCACTCTTTGTAATTACTGTAAGAAGCTGAATACTTAGGTCTATACAAAATCCACATATGGATGTTTACAGCAGCATGTTTATGTTCATTCATAACTGCCAAAACCTGGAAGCAACCAAGATATCTGCTAGTATATGAAGGGATTTAAAAAAACTGTGGTACATCCTGACAATGGATTATTATTCAGGACTAAAAATAAATGAACTACCAAACCATGAAAAGACATGGAGGAACCTCAAATACACATTACTCAGTAAAAAAAGCCAATCTTACATAACTATATACTGTATGATTCCAACTAATATACCATTCTGGAAGAGGCAAAACTATGGAGACAGTAACAAAATCAGAGGCTCTTGGTAGGGGACAGGTGCAAGGGGGACATGAACAGGCAGTGCACAGGGGATTTTTAGGGTACTGAAAAATACTTTGTATGATATCATAATGATGGATATACATCATTATACATTTGTCCAAACCCACAGAATGTGCAAAACCAAGAGTGAACCCTAAGGTAAACTATGGACTTTGCATAGGTTCACCCTTAGTAAAGAATGTCCCATTCTGGTAAGTGATGTTGATTAATGGGAGGCTATGCATGTGTGGAGGCAGGGGTATATGAGAAATCTCTGTATGTTCCTCTTGATTTTGTTGTAAACCTAAAACTGCTCTAAAAGAGAAAATCTTAAAAAAGAAAAGGAATAAACTATTGAGGTATTTCATATCCATAACATCAAGGATGAATCCTTAAAATAGGCTGAGTGAAAAAAGCTAGACACAAATTTCTAGAAAAGGTAAATGTAATCTATAGTGACAAAGTGTTTACCTGGGAACTAAGAGGAAGAAAGGGCAGTGATGGAGAAGGAACACTAGAGAGTAACGGCTATGTGCTATATACTTTGATTGTGTTGGTGCTTACATGCATGATTAATTTGTAAAAATTCATCTACATGCAATTTAAAATAAATGCCTTTTATTGATGTATATTATATCTAAAAATCTTTGTTAAAAATCTAAGGGATAATAACTCCAAGTTTCCACAATTAAGACTGAAAATTTCCCAAATTCCTTATCCAGGAAAATTACAAGTCTAATACAAAATAAGCAGCAGTCATGTAATTTTTGTAACGAATGTTGCCAGTGAATTAATGTAACAGATGTGTATTTGGGAAAGGAAAGGCCAATTTAAAATAAAATTCTGAAAAATATTCAAGAATTAATATTCAATTTACATAGTAGAAGAGTATACCTAGATTCAACCATATCAATACTTACATTAAATATAAACTGACTAAAGCCTCTAACTAAAAGGCAGCTTGTCAGAATAAATCAAAAAGAAAGATCCAATTATTATATTGTCTTTATGACACACAGGTTGATGATGAATGATGGAAAAATATACCCCATGTAAAAAATAAGCATAAGAATGCAGCACCTATATTAATATCACATAAAGTAAACTTTAACATAAAGAATATGGGGGCGTCTGGGTGGCTCAATGAGTTAAGCCTCTGCCTTCGGCTCAGGTCATAATCCCAGCGTCCTGAGATCAAGCCCCGCATTGGGTCCTCTCTGCTCAGGAGGGAGCCTGCTTCCCCATCTCTCTCTCTGCCCGCCTCTCTGCCTACTTGTGATCTCTATCTGTCAAATAAATAAACAAAATCTTTAAAAAAGAAAACATAAAGAATATGAAAAAGAAACATTTCATAATGACAAAATGGCTAATTCATCAAGAATATGTAATGATCAGGCGCCTGGGTGGCTCAGTGGGTTAATAAGCCTCTGCCTTCGGCTCAGGTCATGATCTCAGGGTCCTGGGATTGAGCACCGCATCGGGCTCTCTGCTCAGCGGGAAGCCTGCTTCCCCCACCCCGCTGCCTGCCTCTCTGCCTACTTGTGATCTCTCTCTCCATCAAATAAATAAATAAAATCTTACAAAACAAAAAAGAATATGTAATGATCATAAATGTATATGTATCTAACAATATAACTTCGAAATATAAGTAACAAAAATTCACAAAATTAAAAGGAGGAAAGTCTATAATCATAGAGATTCTAACATCACCCCCTCAAGCAACCGATATAATTACATTTTTAAAAATTAAAAAAAGAAAGTAGAATAATATGCCTCAGTAAGTATAGATAGAAATATCCCTAAAAGATAATAGCAAGTCAGGGCGCCTGGGTGGCTCAGTGGGTTAAGCCACTGCCTTCGGCTCAGGTCATGATCTCAAGGTCCTGGGATCGAGTCCCGCATCGGGCTCTCTGCTCAGCAGGGAGCCTGCTTCCTCCTCTCTCTCTCTGCCTGCCTCTCTGCCTACTTGTAATCTCTCTCTGTCAAATAAATAAATAAATCTTTAAAAAAAAAAAAAAGATAATAGCAAGTCAAATCCAGCAATACATAAAAACAATAATTTATCTTTTCCAAGGGGGTTTATCCCAAGAATGGACAACTGGCTTAACATTCAAAAATAAATCAATATAATTCACCATATTAACAGAATAAAGGAGAAAAACCATTCAATAATTTTAATAGGTGCAGAAAAACTATTTGACAAAACTAAGCACCCACCCAATCATGTTAAAACTCTCAAAAAATTAGAAACTGAAGATTTCGTCCCCAGTATGATAAAGGGCATCTATATAGAACCTATAGCTATTATCCCAATTAACAGTAAAATACTAAACATTTCCCTTTAGGACTAGAAACAAGCTAAGTATGTCTACTCTACCACTTCTATTCAACACTGTACCAGAGGTCCTAATCAGTGTACTAATGTTCACAAGAGATAAAAGGCTTAAGATTTGAAAGGAAGAAATAAAACTATATATTCATAAAAGCTATAATTGTTTATGTAGAAAATCTTAAGGAATCTATAAAACAACTAAAACATTAATATGTAAATTTAGCAAAGTAGTAGATATAAGGTAAATATACAAAATAAATTGTATTTTTACATACTAGCAGGAAATGGTTGGGGCACCTGGGTGGCTCAATGGGTTAAGCCTCTGCCTTGGGCTCAGGTCATGATCTCAGGGTCCTGGGATCGAGCCTGGCATCGGACTCTCTGCTCAGCAAGGAGTCTGCTTCCCTCCCCTCTCTCTGCCTTCCTCTCTGCCTGCTTGTGATCTCTGTCAAACAAATAAATAAAATTTTAAAAAAAAAAATAAGAAAAGAAATGGTTGGAAATTTTTTTGAAAATTTAATTCTCCTGGGGCACCTGCGTGGTTCAGTGGGTTAAAGCCTCTGCTTTCAGCTCAGGTCATAATCTCAGGGTCCTGGGATCGAGCCCCACATTGGGCTCTCTGCTCAGCAGGGAGCCTGCTTCCATTCCTCTCTCTCTCTGCCTGCCTCTCTGCCTACTTGTGATCTCTGTCAAATAAGTAAGTAAAAATCTTTAAATTAAAAAAAAGAGAAAATTTAATTCTCCTTAAATAGTGTCAAAGAACATAAAATACTTAGGAAAAAATTTCTTTAGAAACCTAAAGAAAGCTGTGTAAGACCTTATACTCTGAAAATTCTGAAATGTTGGTAACATAAAGATCTAAATAAACAGATATATATTTATGGATTGGGGGGCTCAGTATTATTAAGATGTCAATGTTCTCCAAACTGATTTACAGTTTCAAAGAAACTATGAACCACCAATTTTTGTTTTGTTTTTGTAGACACTGGCAGGCTGTTTCTCAAACATATATGGTAGTTCAAATGACCTAAAGATAGTACAAAGTCGAAAGAACCTTGGGAAAAAAAAAGCAGACTTTGTATTTTGTGACCATGACTTATTATTAAGCCATAATCATCATAACAGCATGATTTGGCATAAAGATAGACAAATATACCGATGCAATAGAATAGTACTCAGAAATAGACCCACTATTTATATAGATGACTCAAAATGTCATTTGGTTTTTGGCAAAAGTGTCAAACAATCCAATGGGGGAAAAGGATCGTGCTGGGACAACTAGATAGGCACATGAACCTCAAAAAATGAACCTCAGGGGCGCCTGGGTGGCTCAGTGGGTTAAAGCCACTGCTTTGGCTCGGGTCGTGGTCCCAGGGTCCTGGGATCAAGTCCCGTTTTGGGCTCTCTGCTCAGCGGGGAGCCTGCTTCCTCCTCTGTCTCTCTGCCTGCTGCTCTGCCTGCTTGTGATCTCTGTCTGTCAAATAAATAAATAAAGTCTTAAAAAAAAAAAAAAAAGAACCTCAACCCCTACTTCTCACCATGCACAAAAATTACCCTGAGATGGATCATAAAGATAAAAGCTAAAATGATAAAGCTTCCATAAGAAAACAGACGAGAACACCTTTGCTACTTCAGGGTAGGCCAAGGTTTTTTAGGACAAAGAATGCAATAACTATAAAAGAAAACGTGATAAATTAGATAGCCTTAAAATTAAAACTTCTGTTCATCAAAAGATACAATTAAAAAACGAATAGCTAAGTCAGAGAGTAGAAGAACATTTTCACAGAATATATAACTGACTAAGGGCTTTATATTTGCAATAGGCAAAGGACAAAAACAACCCAAAAAAAGGCAGGCGGCAAAAATCTGAGTGGACACTTCACACAAACAAACATATGCATGGCCAGTAAGCAAATGGAAAAAGTGATCAACATCATTAGTAATGAGGGAAATGCCAAATAAAACCACAAGGAAACGCAACTACTTGAAAGGCAAGGATATGAAGCAACCAGAATTCTCATACCTTGTAGGTAGAGTGTAAAACGGTATATATCCATTTGGGAAATTGATCTGTCAGTTTCTTTTTTGGGGGGGGGGGTTGTTTGTTTTTAACTTTTTAAAAAGATTTTATTTATTTATTTATTTGACAGACAGAGATCACAAACAGGCAGAGAGCGCAGGCTCCCTGCTGAGCAGACAGCCCGATGTGATGCGATGCTACCTCGGAGCTTGATCCCAGGACCCAGAGACCATGACCTGAGCCAAAGGCAGAGGCTTAACCCACTGAGCCACCCAGACGCCCCCATCTGTCAGTTTCTTATAACATTAAACGTATACCTACCCTACAACCTGGTGATTCTACTCCTAGAAATTTTCCCAAGAGAAATAAAAGCATATGCTCACACAAAGACATACTTGACTATTCACAGCAACTCTAGTCGTCATAGTCAAAATCTGGAAACTGTTACATGCCTCTCAAACGGGAATGGATAAACTGTTGTATATTAACAAAAGGAATACTACTCGACAATATAGAGACATGAATGAATGTCAAAGCATGATGCTGAATGAAAGAAGTCCTAGACAAAAGAGTACATACTGCATGATTTCATTTATGTGACACTCTAGAACAAGCAGAGGTAACTTACAGTGAGAAAATCAGAACAGTGGTTGCCTTTGGAAGAAGAGACAAGAAAAGACTGGGAAAGTGTGAAGGGACCATTCGATTTAAAGGTAGTATTCTCGGGAACCTGGGTGGCTCAGTGGTTTAAGCCGCTGCCTTCGGCTCAGGTCATGATCTCAGGGTCCTGGGATCGAGTCCCACATCGGGCTCTCTGCTCGGCAGGGAGCCTGCTTCCTCCTCTCTATCTCTGCCTGCCTCTCTGCCTACTTGTGATCTCTGTCTGTCAAATAAATAAAGATTAAAAAATAATAATAATAAAAATAAAAATAAAGGTAGTATTCTCTGAATCTTAACGGGGTTTGAATTACACAGGCATTTGACATTGGTCAAAACTCATGGAACACCATACTTAAGACTTATGTATTTAACTGCATATACATTGCCAAAAAAAAAAAAAGGAAACACAAATACTATTTAACTCTAATTAATGATATGCACATTAACAGATTTAAAGGTGAAGTTACTGGTGACTGCCACTTACTCTGATATACTTCGTAAAGAAAAAAAAAAAAAAATGGACTGATGAATGGATAGAGGGATGGAAAGATATTCCTAAAACAAATTTAGCAGAAAGTTAATTGTTGAGTCTAGGGAGTGAGTGTTAAGATACAACATTTCCAGCTTCTCCTAGTGTTTAAAAATCTTCATAATAAGATACTGGGGGAAAAGTAAATCCAGTAATTTAATTCCTCTGCCTACAAATCCCTGCTGGTTACACTCAGTAATTACCAATGGCCTTTACTCAGACCTGATTCTCATGTACTTCCCTGCAGTTTCTGACACTGTCACGCACCTCCCCCTTTGAAGCCCCATATTACTATTCTAAGCTGTTTCCTTTTCTTTCTGCCTTCCCTTCCTCTTTGTACTCCCAAACTGTAGGTGTGCCTCAGTGTTCAGAACTGAGCCCTACTCTACACTTTCTCTCATGGAACACTTTCAGTCTTGTAACTATCACCACCATGCAGTCAACTCCAAACCAAGACAAAGCATTTCTTCTACTCCAGGGTTCTACTTTCAATGGCCGACTGAGGATTTGAACTTCTATGTCTCATATCATCACATTACCCTTACCCTCAGAACTTAAAATGGGAATTCCACTCCAATTACTATCCAGGTAGCACACAGTTACCCAGGGTCTGACACCTCCCCCAGCCTTAATCTCTAAAATAATCAAGCACTGATTCCTCCAGAATCCATTTCTTCCTTTTCATTCCACCATCATGAGTCTTATAACAATCCTTAGAAACTCAGTTTATTGTAAGAGCTTCCTGGTTGGTGTCCCAACCTCATTCTTTCCCCATAATTCACTCTGCATATTTCTAAAACATCTCCAATTATGCATCTCCTATTTGTATAACTTCTATGATTCCCTATATCCAAAGATATTAACACATACTGAGCAGAAAAAGTTAAGTGAGATGTGTTACTTGCTGCAGTAACAGATTTCCAAATATGGACCCCTCCCAAAGAACCAGGCCTGCTGGTGTTCATGCTCAGCCCCCTCCAACACTAAATCTGCGCTGGCCCTGTGACTCATTTTAACCAAAAGAATGCCGCAGAAATAGCCCTGTGCCAGTTCCAAGTCTGTGCCTTAGGGAAGCCTAGAAACTTCCACTTTTGTACTCTTGGAAGCTCTGAGCCACCAAGTAAGAAATCTGGCCCCTCTGCTGGAAAGACCACCTGGACAGGGAAAAGACACTACGGAGAGAAAGAGTAAGAAATGGCCTAGACTTGTCTGTGGCTCAACTGGGCCCAGCCTTCCAGGGGTCCCTGCCAAGGCTCCAGAAATATGAATGAGGCCATCTTGGGTGTTCCAGTCCCAGCCGCCATCCAATCACAGCTACAGGAATGACCCTAGAGGAGACTAGCAGAACCATCCATCCGAGACTTAATCAACTCCCCAAACTGTGAAAAATAATAAATTATTTTGTTTTAAGATACATTTTTCATTTAAGATTTTATTTGACAGAAAGAAATACAGTGAGAGAGAGAACACAAGCAGGGGGAGTGAGAGAGGAAGAAGCAGGCTCCCCACTCAGCAGAGAGCCTGACATGGAGCTTGATCCTGGGACCCTGGGATCATGACCCGAGCTGAAGGCAGACTTAAAGATGGAGCCACCCAGGCACCCCAAGATATTAAGTTATTGATGGTTATTTTACACAGCAACAGATCATCAAAACACTTACTCTCAAGAAACTAACTACATGATGGGGGAGGCATTCAGGTCAACAAAAAGACCATGAGAGGTGTGTGTTAAGACAGAGGTATACTCAGCATGCTAATGCATACAGAGGCTCATCTGAAACCTTCACCATGTGTGAAGGGGAGGAGATGGGGAGGATCTGGGAAAGCTTTCTAGAGTAGATAATACAGGCTGAGTTTTAAATGAGTTCAGGTAGCAGTAAGTAAAAACCAGCAGGGTTCTTTGGGGGAGCAGTAAAAGTATAGCTGGAGACATGAACAGGGACTAGGTCATTGAGGGCCTTCCATACTACGCTAAAGAGTTAAAACTTTACCCTGAAAGCCATAAAGAACTATGAAAAATTTTCAGCAGGGAAATGACATTATCAGATGTGGATGTGAAAAAGATTTCTACGGTAGCTGTGTACTATACAAGTGAAAAGGGAGGAAGAGTGAAGGCATAGAAAGTTTCATAGCCTACCTCAGTGATCTAGGACTGACGAGATCCTGAACTGCCAGGGTCAGCGTGAACAGGGAGAAGGATAATTTTTCTTTAAAGATTTTATTTACTTAATTTAATTTAATTTATTTATTTGACAGAGAGAGAGCACAAGCAGAGAGAACGACAGACAGGGGGAGAATGTGGGGCTCAATCCCAGGACCCTGAGATCATGACCTGAGCCAAAGGCATCTGCTTAACCGACTGAGCCACCCAGGCACCCAAATAAAGGAATAATTAATATTAAGAATGTACAGGACTTAGGGGCGCCTGGGTGGCTCAGTGGGTTAAGCCGCTGCCTTCGGCTCAGGTCATGATCTTAGGGTCCTGGGATCGAGTCCCGCATCGGGCTCTCTGCTCAGCAGGGAGCCTGCTTCCTCCCCTCTCTCTCTGCCTGCCTCTCTGCCTACTTGTGATCTCTCTCTGTCAAATAAATAAATAAAATCTTAAAAAAAAAAAAAAAAGAATGTACAGGACTTAGTAAAAGAGATGTGGTAGAAAGGGCGCTAAGAGAGAATTTAGGATGACTCTTGGTTATTCAGTTTAGACAGGGGGTACATAGTGCTGCCATGTTTGGAGAAATGGCAGAAGCAAGAGTGAACTGAAGTTACATACAGGTACAAAGTTTAGACTCAGATACAGGGACCAGAGGAAAGGATGGCTGTGTCTGTTGAGAGCTGAGAAATAGAACGAGGTTTCACTTAATGTTCTCTATTTTTACAGTGAAATAAAAAGCGAGATCATCTGCTAAAACTAAGGAGAGAAATGGTAGGGAGAGGAAGGTGAGAAAGGGAGGTAAAAGTCTGGGACAACCCTGAGAGAAAGAGGGAGCCCCGAGGATTCAGGTGATGTTAGCAGACACACAGGTGGAGGGTTGTCTCCAGCAGCACTCAGCAGCCCGGTTGTAAAGACAGAGAAGTCAGGTGGCTGACTTGACCCAGGACCGGAGTACTACAGAAGAATGAGAGGAAAGAGAACTGAGGGGAACACCAAGGGGGTAATCCAAGCACGGGACGTGCACCAAGGCTGGCATGAGGAAGACATGCTTCCAGGGAGCTGGAAGACTGGTGGGAGATGGAGTGAGGTCACCGAACAAGAAAGAGGACATGAAGCGGTCAAAGTGTAGACTCACTGGGAATGAGCAGCCTGCTGGAAGGAAGGACAGCTATGATCACGTACAGGATGTTGCAAGAGCCTGGCTCACTGCTCTGCACCCAGGAAATGTTCACCAGACTTACTGACTGCTAGGCAAGCTGCGAGGGCTTCTACACATACCAGTTACATAAACTAGCATTTGGTGAGAAATTTCCAAAACAAATCTTCATGTACCTTGTTGATTTCAATTTAGTACAGATTCCGAAATGACACCTACAGTAATGCTTCCAGGGGTGCCAGGGTGCCTCAGTTGGTTGAATGTCTGACTCTTGGTTTTGGCTCAGGTCATTATCTCGGGGTCCTCAGATCGAGCCCTGTGACAGGCTCTGCACTCAGCATGGAGTCTCTTTGTTCCTCTCTCTCTCTGCTCCTTCCCCTACTCTCTTTCTCATAAATAAATAAATAAAATCTTTTTAAAAAAATACGTCCAACAGTAAGTCCCTCGATGTGCTACTTACCTATTACACTATCATATGAGTTCATCAGGCAAGCTCAAAACATTTTTTTTTCAAGATTTCATTTATTTATTTAAGAAAGAGAGAGAGAGAGAGTACATGAGCCTCATGAGCCAGGGGAGAGGTAGAAGGAGAGGGAGAAGCAGGCTTCCCGCTGAGTAGGGAGCCCAGTGCAGGGCTCAACTGCAGGACCCTGAGATCATGACCTGCGTTGAAAGCACGCATTTAACCACCTGAGCCCCACAGGTGCCCCATGCTCAGAATATTTTTTTTTTTTTTAAAGATTTTATTTATTTATTTGACAGAGAGAGATCACAGTAGGAGAGAGGAAGGGAAGCAGGCCCCCTGCTGAGCAGAGAGCCCGATGTGGGACTCGATCCCAGGACCCTGAGATCATGACCTGAGCCGAAGGCAGCGGCTTAACCCACTGAGCCACCCAGGCGCCCCTCAGAATATTTTTTTAAAAAGAAGAATCATGTTTAGTATTTCAGTTCCTGCTTTTTGTCCCAGGGTACTTCTATGAATCAACTAATGATGTCTTTTAAAGTACAGGCTCACCATCTTCTACTGAGGAGGAGTCCTACTTGTTGCTCCCCTCCTTAGACCAGCAATACCCCGCAAGAATATCATCTGGGAATTAGGAAGGGACCCACAAAAGCAGGACAATGGCCATAACAAAGCTACCAGGTATCCAGGAGAAAATCATCGAATATGTGACTAAACTGAATATTACTTCCTTGGTTTTGGGGTTTTGTTTTTTTGTTAACTCAGGGTGTCCTCTTTACAATTACAATTACATTAAAATACATACTATCCTCAAAGAGTACAAAGCACTTAGCAGATTTCTATTAAGTAAATTCACCTTTAATTTTTTTTAATTAATTAATTTAGTTTTGAGGAAGACAAAGAGCAGGGAGTAGGCAGGAGCAGAGGGAGAGGGAAAGAGAATCCAACCAGCCTCCATGCTGAGCACAGAGCCGGACTCAGAACTCTAACCTCACGACCCGGAGATCGTGACCTGAGCTGAAACCAAGAGCCAGACGCTTAACCAACTGTGCCACCCGGGTGCTCTGTAAATTCACCTTTATATAGCATCAGTGTGAAATTCTCTCCTCCCAGCCGGGGCCACTGCAGTGTGGGCCACTGTCACTCTCATGCAGGATCTGAGACTTAAGTCTCCTACGTGGTCCTCTACACTATTTCCACCTATTTTCCACCTGCCAAAGTAATTTATCTAAAATGCAGAACTCCTCCTTTGATACCTCTCCTCACTTAAAATCTTTCAGTATCTCTACCAGGGAAAAACACAAACTCCTGATACATGAGTCTTTTGTGACGGGCTTCCCACTGCTGTACTGGTCTCATTCCTCATTCCTCATTCCTCCCCACATCCCTACAGCTCAGGTGCTGTTCTCTCTTGTCTGTAGGCCGCCTGCCTACAATGTCTTTCCCCTGTTCTTTGCCCCAGTTCCTCCCTGTACCAACCTCCACCCCTGTAACTCTTTCTTTGAAAGTTACCTGTTTAATCCAGGATCCTTCCAAGGATCATGCATTGCATGCGGAGTTCATATTCCCCTTCACCTTTCAGGATTTAATTCTGGAAATCACTTCCTCTGGGAATGCCTCTCTGACTCCCTGCCTCGTCTGGGTTCCATTACCCCTTCTACGTGCTCTCATACCACCACTATTATGGTATCGTTATACTAGTTTGTAATTATCTATCTGTCATCTCTCCTAGTCAACAATAAGCTCCACGAGGACCTTCTATTCTCCAGGCCCATATTGTCAGTCTCGCAGTAGACACTCAGTAAGCGCTGGCTGACGGAATGAGTTATGAACAGGAAACATGACTATTATGGCCTGAATTGTGTCCCCCACAGATTCATGTGTAGAAGCCCTCACCAGCAATTTGATTGTATTTGGAGATAAGGCCTTTAATGAAGTAATTAAAGTTAAATGAGATCATAAGGATCGGGCTCTAATCCAATAGGTCTGGTGTCCTTACACAAAGACCAGAGACATTGAGATTAAGCACACGAGGAGGAAAGGCATGAGGACAGAGCATGAAGGCAGCAGCGTATGCTAGCCAAGAAGACAGGCTTCACCAGAAACCAACCCTCCTGGCATCTTAATCTTGGACTTCCAGCCTTTAGAACTGTGAGACAATAAATTACTATTGTTTAAGTCACCCAGTCTGTGCTAACTCTGTGACGGCAGTCTGAGCAGACAAATACAATGATCAAAATATCTGTGCCCACAGTTACTGTGGATGATGGAACGCAAAACAAAACATGCATCCCTGCTAGAACAAAGATAAATACAGAAGACTTCTTCTACCTACTTCTGGAAATTCACATTCCACAGAAACCATGACAGAAAGGGTCATTGATGATGGTAACACATAAGAAAGCCCAATTGTATCTTCCAGACCACGAGCAGTAAACTGTTAGCATCAATCACCATCTGGGCTTATCCACTCAGAAGGCCGAGAAAGTGGTCAGAGATAACATTTAAGAGTGTAGAGTACACATCAAAAGGAAATCTTTCACAGAGCCTAGAATTATCACGGCAGATTCACCTTCCCAGCTTCTGCTAAGACTGCTGCTAACGTCTCTGTTTCACCATCCCCCTCCAGCCTGTGAAGATGATGGCAGAGGCCATGCTGTTGCTGGGGGGTGGCAGGGTGTGCAATCACTAACAACGCCAGGTATAGCATTCTACTCCTAGCACACTCTTCATAATCGCTGACACATGGATCTTCATGGACAACTAACCGACCTTCAAAGCATTATCATTCAATTCTCAACGAAACAGATTGGTCCTTAGGCTCTTTCCCAAACATTCTTTCTCATGCTGACCTTTTACGATTACCGCCTTTCATACCTGGAAAATGATTCAACCATTGAACTTGATACTTTTCCCTCAGAGCTCTGACTCATCAGCAGGCCAAGATTTTCTTGATAAAAGCACATTTTATTTTATTTTTTTTTTTTTTAAGATTTTATTTATTTATTTGACAGAGAGAAATCACAAGTAGATGGAGAGGCAGGCAGAGAGAGAGAGAGAGGGAAGCAGGCTCCCTGCTGAGCAGAGAGCCCGATGCGGGCCTCGATCCCAGGACCCTGAGATCATGACCTGAGCTGAAGGCAGCGGCTTAACCCACTGAGCCACCCAGGCACCCTAAAAGCACATTTTAGAATTTAAATAAAATCATCAGGGTTCACATTATTTCGATTTCCATGTTAAGAAACTTGGAAAACTGAATATTTGACCAAATTCTATGCACACCTTGCTCTTGCTATAGTACCCAAAAGAGAACAGAGATCCACTGAATAATTCTTTCCAAAGGCTTACTTACAATGTTACTGTTTGAAATTTGTTTTGATGCTGAATAACATAATCAAAATATTCCCAAAGCCTGAACTTCTAAATAAAAACCAGGTTCAAAGCAAGTGAAGCAGGTGTTAGATGCATTTCAAAATCTGGATCATACTTAGGACCCAACAATCAGCTGCTATTATTTTCAAGGTATTATTGAATCTGAAAAAAAAATTTTTTTTTTTTTATTGAATCTAACACAAGGTGCTGAAAAAGCTAAAATCATTAGAGGATTTTATTTGTGCACTTGTTTTTCAAATAAAAATTAGACCGAAAGAAAGCAGGAACACAAACACGACTGGATGCTACGTATAAATCCACACACGCACACAGAGGTTTTACTCTTGACAGCATCATTTACCTTCTGCCCTTCTCACAAAGCTTCTCGATTTCAGCTTTCAGATCCTGCTCCTTCTGCAAAAACTCCTTCTTTTCTTTCTCTATCTTCTTCTTTGTTTCTTCTCGCTTTATTGTTACATCCTGGATAGCTTTTAGTATCTCCTGAGTCCCCCATAATTACAGTCACACACAAATAAAGAAGGAAATGAATTAGTTCTTTTGGTCTGAAGGTTATTTTCAACTAACACAAATTAATACATGGACTCTAGTAAATTCAAGCTGGATTGAAGGAATTGGGTTGATGAGTAGCTCTGAAAGCCAGTATTTAGATGTAAGAGAGAAAGTTACAATAAAGCAGATTTCAATTCAGCAGGAGCAAAAATTTCTGATAATCACAACTGTTCAAAATGGGATTTACTGCCCTGAGAAGCAATAACCCTTCCATTACCCATGTTCGGATAAAGGCCAAATGAACACCTGCTATGAATGCTGAGAAAAGCATTCTTACATGGGGTAGGAATTCATTATGTCCTATAAAAATGGTCCTGTTTTGTTTTGTTAAGGTTCTGCTTTCTTATGTGTGAGAAGTTTTTTGGTTCCTTTTGTACTTTAACAAAAATATATGTCTTTGCAGTAATAAGTGGAATAATAAAAAAGTGATAGTTAAGTCACTCCTTAATCCATGCCAATTCCACCCATCATTAATATGTTCACTGTTTCGTAGGACTGCTTTCACATCTTTATTCTCACACAAATACACATATACTAAAATATGTAGTTCTTTGCTTCTGAGTTTTTTCCAAATGAGATGATTTTTTTTTTAAAGATTTTATTTATTTACTTGTCAGAGAAAGAGACAGAGAGAGAACACAAGCAGGAGGAGCGGCAGGCAAAGGGAGTAGCAGGCTCCCCATGCAGGACTCAATCCCCAGATCCTGGGACTACAATCTAAGCCAAAGGCAGACGCTAACCAAAATACAATGGTCAGCGTCTGCCGTCTGACCAACTGAGCCACCCAGGCTCGGTCAATCATGAGATGATTTTATACACATTATTCTGCATCCTGCTTTTTTTCACTTGATGTGAGCATACTGTCAATACAGATTTAACTGGGGGCACTTGCGTGGCTCAGTTGGTTAAACATGTGATTGGTTTCGGCTTGGGTCATGATCTCAGGGCTGCAGGATCGAGCCCCGTCAGGCTCCGGGCTCAGTGCAGATGTGCTTGGGATTCTCTCCCTTCTCTCTCTACCGCTCCCCCACTCAAGTGTACTCTCTTTTTCTCAAATAAATAAATAAATCTTAAAAAGTAAAGTAAAATAAATATACAGATTTAACTTAAAAATAGCAGTATATGACATAACATGTCTATGTATATATATCCAATTTATCTAACCATTCTATGTAAGGAGTCTATCAAGTTGACTCCAGTTTTCTCTAACTACACAAATTACTGCAATAAATACACTGTATATCTACATTTTCATATAAAAACTTTTATTTCTGTAGAAAAGACTTAATGAAATGATTGCTAGGTCATTGCATATTTTAAGTCTTAACTGACAATTCTTAGTAACTTTTCCAAAACGCTGTAACAATCCATATACAAATGTCTGGAAAGGGTTCATTTTTCCTCACTCTTGATAACCTATTTCATTTTTGCCAATCTTCTGAGGGGAGAGAGAGAAATGATATCTAATCATTTTAAGAAACATTTTCCTAACTCCCATTCTCTACTGTTTCTGCAGTCAGCCTCCTCCAACTAGAATAAGCATTCAATGCAGAGACTATGTTCCCTTTACTGCTAAATTTGCAGAGACTGGATCAGGAACTCTGAAAACATTTGCTAAATGAATGAATGAATGAATTCCAGTGAGGCTGAGGCCGAGCCTTTTATGTATTATCCACTTGCTTTTCTTCTTCTGTATACTACCATTTATAATTGTTTTAAAGATTTTATTTATGTATTTGAGAGAGAGAGAGAGAGAGCACAAGCGCATGAGCAGAGAGCCCAACTCAGGGCTTGATCCCAGGACCCTGAGATCTTGACCTGAGCTGAAGGCAGATGCTTGACTGCCTAGGCCACCAAGGTGCCCCACCATTAATAATTGTTGTAGGCAAAATAATAACACCTGCCCCCAAAATATGTCCACATTCTAATCTAACCTAATCCCTGGGACCTGTGACTATGTTTCTTTCCACGAGAAAAGAGACTGTGCAGATCTGACTAAGGTAAAGACCCGGATGCAGGGAGACAGTCCTGGATCATCTGGGTGGGCCCAATATAATCACACAGGTCTTTCAAGGTGGAGAACCTTTCTCAATTGTGATCTGAGGAAGTTGTGGCTGGGGAGGAGTGGTCAGACATGCAAATTTGCTGAACCTGAAGGTAGAGACGGGGTCCACAAGTCAAGGAATACAAGCAGCCTCTAGAAGCTGGAAATGTAGAAAGAGGTATTCTCCCCCAGAGTCCCCAGAAAGTGATGCAACCCTGCCAATACTTGGATTTTAGCCCAGTGACTTGGACTTTTGACCTAAAGGACTGTGAGATAATAAATTTGTATGGTGTTCAGGTGGCAAATTGATGGTAATTTGTTACAGGAGAAACAGGAAACTATACAATAACCTTTCCTGAGTTTTTTCTAGAGTACTTGACTTCTACCACGAACTTGTAGGAGACTCAGAACACAGATATGGATATTAAACCCTTTATCAGATGTGGTACAAATACTTTCCCAATCTACCACTGATCTTCTGATGTATCATCTGCCATATCAGAAGTTTTAAATTATACACAATTAAATCGATTCATTTTTCTATGGCTTCTGGGTTTTTTACCTGGCTTAAAGTGACCTCTTGCAAGCCAAGGTTTTATAAACATTGTCCTAAATTTCCTTCTAATTAACACTTTTTCCAGTGTTCATACGTAGATTTTTAATCTACTAGAATTATGTTTTGGGGTTTTTTTAAAGATTTTATTTATTTATTTGACAGACAGAGATAGTGAGAAAGGGAACACAAGCAGGGGGAGGTGGAGAGGGAGAAGCAGGCTTCCCACTGAGCAGGGAGCCTGACGCTCGATCCCAGGACTCTGAGATCATGACCTGAGCTGAAGGCAGGCGCTTACAACTGAGCTACCAGCTGCCCCTAGAATTACCGTTTTTTAATATAACATAAGAGTCTAATTACATGGTTTTCCAAGTAACGAATGTCAACAAAATATATTAATTAACTTTTGTCTCTAATCTAAAATAGAAGTGAGAGTTTGGGGGCTCCTGGGTCGCTCAGTCAGCTGAGTGTCCAATATTTGGTTTCAGCTCTGGTCACGACCTCAGAGTTGTGGGATCAAGTGTCTCGTTGGGCTCTGCGCTCAATGGGGAGTCTGCCTGAGATTCTCTCCCTATGCCCCTCCAATGGCTCAAAGACATGCACGCTCTCTCTCTCAAATAAATAAAATCAAAACAAAAAACTCAGATTTTGAACAAGATATCCTCAAAGCTTCTTTTTATCCTTAAAATTCTAACACAACCATTAAAAAGATAAACATTGCTCTTCCACCAATTCAGAAATAAAATTACAGCCTGATTAGGGAGTGTAGCCATACTTATTGAGATTTAACATAAGCGGGGTACCTGGTGATTCTTCATTTCTTCTTCTCTCCTTTGCTGGAGCTGCTTTAATTGCACTTGGAGCTGATTCTCCACTTGCCTCTGCTTGTCCAGGACCTCCTGGTAACGCTCCTTCAACAGTGTTCTCTCTGTCATCATTTTGTCCTATTTGTAACAAGAGAAAAAAAGTTTAATTCCCAAGTTTAATTGCAAAAAACACCAGCTGTTCAAGGCAATGTGCAGAGCTCTAGGCTACAGGGTCCAATATTCTAACTACAGCCATGAGTAGCTATATAAACTTCAATTAATTAAAGTAAGAACATTTTAAAAGACAGCCCCTCAGTCACCTAGCCACATTTCCAAGTACTCAGTACTTAGTCCCAAGAACAAATGGCTATCACACTGGCCAACACAGATAGAAGACATTTCCATCACTACAGGAAACCCTGTTGCACAGCTCGGCTTGGGGGAAGGGGGTGGTAAGGAATGGCCTGTGGGCCAAATCCAGCCATTGTCTGAATTTTTTTCTTAAGATTTATTTATTCATTTCAGGGAGGGGGGAGAGAGAGAGAGCGAGAGAGAGCGTGTGAACTTGCGTGCACAAGCAGGTGGAGGGGCCAAGGGAGAGGAAGAAAAGCAGACTCCGTGCTAAGCTCGGATCCCACGACCCTGAGATCATGACCAGAGCCAAAATCAAGAGTTGGAAGCTCAACCAACTGAGCTACCCAGTGCCCATATAAATAAATTTTATAGGAAAATAGACATCCCCAATGGCTTAAGGGCTGCTTTTATCCTACAATGAGTGGAATGGTTGCAACAGAACCCACAGAGCCCCAAAGCCTAAGACATTTACCCTCTGACCTTTTACAGAAAAAATTTGTCAATCACTGCTCTAGAGAATAAGAAGAAGGAAGCATTTTATCAGAACAAGAAGAAATGAGTAGGTAAAAACAAAACAAACAAAAAAAAAAACAGATTACCTACTCAAAACCGCATCCAGAAAAGAGGATTCCTTACTGGCCATTAGCGCTGAAAATGGACAGATCCACTAAAGAGGTCTGGGGAACATGAAATTCAGACTGGACAAATTAGCAAGCTTTCATACATGAGCACAAGAGTAGAAGAAAGTTTTCTGAGGACCACAGTTCAGCTCTGTCTCCCCATATCCGTAAATCAAGAAAAGTGATGGTTATATTTCAAAGGGATGCTAAGAGACGGTCAATTTAAAACACACTTAGTATAAAGCAGACCATGTCAAATTTAAACAAAGAGCATTCAACTGAACTTATTCATTAAAAGATTAACTATTTTCAAAGAAAAAACAGGTTTTAGAGGCGAACAAAGGAAAACTTATTACATTATGATAATACAAACTAAGTTTCAAGATGGGACTTTAGCAGAGCACCTGGGTAATGTAGTCAGTTAAGTGTCCGACTCTTGGTTTCAGCTCAGGTCACAGTCTCAGGGTTGTGAGATCCAGCCCTGCATAGGGCTCTATTCTCAGCCCAGAGCCTGCTTGGGATTCTCTCTCCCTCTCGCTCTGCCCCTCCTCCTTGTGCTCCCTATCTAAAATAGATAAATAAATCTTTAAAAAAGGCGGGGGGGATTTTAGCTCTGCGATAAACTAGTCCTTAGTCCAGGTGCTGAAATGTGACTAGGGCTCCCAGGGACTCTCCAGTCTCATGTCCTTCTTTTTTTTTTTTTAAGATTTTATTTACTTATTTGACAGAGAGAGATCACAAGTAGGCAGAGAGGCAGGCAGAGAGAGGGAGGGGGGAGGGAAGCAGGCTCCCCGCTGAGCAGAGAGCCTGATGTGGGGCTCGATCCCAGCACCCTGGGATCATGACCTGAGCCGAAGGCAGAGGCTTAAACCACTGAGCCACCCAGCACCCTCCAGCTCACATCTTTATAGGGATTCTGAACCTGGGATCTATGGATCGTCCTCAAGGGTCTCTAAACTCTTTGAAATAGGGCAATGTGGTGGGGAGGATAAATTTTTCTGAGAGGAGAATTAAGTTTTCAAAAGATTCCAAAGGAGGACTTTAAACCAAGCAAAATATTAAGAACCAATATATGCAACTAGTAGATAAGAGGAATATTTTCTTTCTTCAGCACAGCTCTTTCCCTTTATTTCCTTGTGGTACCTTCTCCACCCACAATGCTTCTTTAAAGTAACAGAGGCCAGGGGAAAAAACCACCAGTCTCATGAAAAGAAGTCTCAAGGTATACACTGTTAGTACATACAAAAAGAGAACTGAAAGGCTATAGAGTAAACTACTTCATCCATTATCATTTCATCTTAACAAGCCAAAGTTACTTGGTTTAATCAGTGTCTAATTGGTTCCAAGGACCAGAAGTTATAATTTCAAACGCAGCCAGTGGGAAATTACCATAAATGCACAAAAAAGGAAACAAAACAGAAGCCAGATTTCTTGTATTGCTACCAAGCTTAACACCTGCCTAGTTCCACTGACTTTTTAAAAGCATGTGGGCCCACAGTGTATGTTAACTAACTAGAATTTAAAGGAAAATTTGAAAAAATAAAATAATATAAAATAAACAAAATAAAGGCATGTGGGCCATCCCGCTACCCAAAAGAAAACAGCCACACAAAACATAACCCCGGGCCTCTTCTGGCCCAATCATTTGGTAGTTTCCATTCCTGCTTCAGACTGATGCTAAAACTTATTTATAACTTAGTTGGCCCTTGGATTACTATAGTCATCAGAACCCCACCATACAACTGTGGGGACAAAATAAATACTCTATGTGAAGTGCTTAGAGTAAGTATTCAAGAAAAGGTGAATCCCCACCCCCAACCCCCTTCCCTGGGACTTCTCTTCTGGCTTGGTTTTCACCCAGCACATCTCCACCAGCTCGCTTATCTCTAGGACCTTTTTACCTGCCTATTAGGAGTAACTCCAAGTTGCTACCTTGTATTTAAAAAACTTTATTCACTTCATCTTGCTAATATACTCCCACAACTTCCTTCTTTCCATCTGCCCCTCAATTTCTTCAACTTGAACAAATACCTACTTTCTCATCTGGTTGCTACAAGCACTTTCTCTCTCATTTTTTTTCACTCAGTTAACACATATTACCCTAAAAACCTCTTCCTGACGCTAGGGTACCTTTCCCAGCATCATCCTTCCTCTTGAAAAATATACACTTTGATATCTATATTCTTTTTTTTAAGATTTTATTTATTTATTTGACAGAGAGATCACAAGTAGGCAGAGAGGCAGGCAGAAAGAGGGGGAAGCAGACTCCCTGTTGAGCAGAGAGCCCGACGCAGGGCTCAATCCCAGGATCCTGAGACTGTGCCCTGAGCCAAAGGCAGAGGCTTAGCCCACTGAGCCACCCAGGCACCCCTGGTATCTATATTCTTGAGGGTGGAAGTTTCTGCGACAAAATACCAGAGATAGATCAGAGACCATTTTAACAAAGATAAATGTGCAGCTTTCTAGGTTTTAAAAACCAATTGCTAGGAATAAAAGGGAAGAGACGACTCAACGGTACACCAGAAAAAGACCTGATGGGAGTCTGGCTGAAAGCTCAAAATGCTGAGCAGACTGGGGAGACTTAGCCAAGGGAGACTTAAGAAATAGTGTCTGGCAGGATAAACAGAAGGAGAACCCCACTTTGTTGTGACTTCATTATTCTGTATTTGGATTATTGTATTTAGTTCTCAGGATCACATTTTCAAAGCAACATTGATAAGATGGAACTTGTCCAGGTGGGAAAGTCACCAGGACAAGGGAAGGGCTGGAAAATATATTGGATGAAGAAAAGAAGACTGTTAAAAATGTCTGGGAATGTTTTTTCTGGAAAGATTCACGCTTGAGGAATAAGGGGAAGAGGAATAAACAAACTTCAAGGATACACAGGGCCAACAAGTAAAGGAAGATTTGGATTTAGTCTACATAGCTCAGGAGAGCACTCTAAGTATGACAGGTGCTATCCTCACCTCAGAACAAGATGTAACAATAAGAGCTCTTTGTCAAATACAAGAGGCTGCTTTACGAGTAGCAAGCTTCCCATCTCTGGGAGTGATCAAGTAGAAAGAAATTAGCTGACCATCTGTTAGGGATTTGAAAAGGAGATTCCTGCACCTTTTCCAGATGAGATGGTATGACTCTAGATAGTCTGAGTGAATGATCTTGTATATTCACTGTGACAGTTTAAGTACTCACCAGATTCTTTTCAATATCTTGATCCGTGTTTACCTCTGAATCGGCCGTCTTAAAGTCAGTCTATAAAGAAAGAAGCAATTATATTCATGATTGTTCAGAGACGTTTTAAAAGGCAGAACTGCTCTTTAGTAATTTTACCTAGAAATCTGTCACAAGTAACTAAGCAGCTAAATTTTGCGTTCCCTTAGTGGCTTATTAACAAGGGAAGAACTATAGGTCTGGCAAATAGGAGCTGGCATGTATATTGCATTGAACATTTATCCCACAAAAGAACCTGAACAAGACCCAAGAACTGACAGAGAGACAGCCTCAGGCGTGAAGTAAGAATCTCGCCCCCTACTGCCTCTTGTGCCCATCTTTCCTCCTATAACAAAGCACACCAAGCACTAGGAGGCAGGATCCACTGTACTTCTTAAGATGTAGGTCAGAGAATTAACAAGGATTCCTCCTGCAAGGACAAAGATGGGAAATATGAATGCTAATGACCTACACTCATCCATTAGTCAGTGAAAGAGATTATACGTAGGTCATAAAGTTTCCTGGCGCCACGACAGGATCCTGGCTCCTGGCTTTATTATTTATTGAACACCAGAAGGATGACATCACATAGCACCACACGAAAATCGTACGACAGTTGCCAATAAAAAAACGGGACAGAGTAGTTCTCCGCCACCTACAAAGAAAAAAGTCTCCTACCCTTGATAAGTATATAAATACATAAATAGCCCAAATTCCACGTTAGTAGTAGAAACTTGATACTTGACCTGTACAGCAATGTTTTGAGAAAGCTTCAGGGAACAGCTATCCTGATCATCATCCTGATCCACTCTGACTCCTTCAACCCCATTTGCTGGAGACACCACAGGTCGGAAATCCAAGCCTGTGTCCCTGCTACCTTCCTTTAGGATGGAGGCTGGTGGGGATTTCTCTTCAGAACAATTCCCGGAGGCAAGCTGCTTTGTATGGCCCCCTGCCTTAAGAGACCGAGTGACAGGATGGAGGCTCTCCTGGAGGCATGTGTCCCCCTCCTCTCCTGCTGTGTCGGCCACGTCCTTCAAATCAGACTGAGACCCACCGCCAGAAAGACCAAGGGCTGTGGCTAGCAAGTTTTCTCCTAAAACCGCCCGGTGCGCTGCTGAAGTGTCACCTGCTGATGAACCAGGATTCTGCTCTGGGTGTTCCAAATGCACATTTCTGTTATTCTCCTTGGTTATCGTTTGGCTACTTACACTCGACAGAGGCGAGTTCTTGTGCTTCTGTGCAGGGTCTTTGGGGCTATCAAAAACACAAGATAAAAAGTTTCACTCTTCACCCAATCTTAAGGAAGATTAAAGACATATCTTTAACGTAACGACTAGAAGAACAAAACCAGACTACATAAGCCCCTCAAATTATCAGAATGACGTGGAACTTGGTCTTTGTCTGTGATTTTGACCCACATGCAGGGAGTAGAGCCTGATGGTTAGAAGCTGGGTGCTGGAGACAGACATTTCCTGTAGGGTGACTGTAAATAAACACAATAAATGACCCTGAAGAGCCTCAGATTTGTGAGGCCCAATCTGAATCCTTTTGGGGAATGTCACTGACAGCCTACTGCTCATTTAAAGTTTTTCATTTAGTGAGCTGTACTGACTTGGTTACACGTCATGTTCTAATAAAAAAAAATATTAATTTAGAAAAAATGTTCTTATTCCACTCTCACGTTTCATAAAAATAATTTTCATTCAAATCCCTCACACAGATCTTTGGCCAGAACCACCTTTCGGGTTCCTCAACAGTTTCCCAGAGCACAGGAATGAGTGGTTGTCTTGAGGTTGTCTGAGGTACAGACACCAAATCCAAAACTGAAGCTGTCAGTGGGACCTTTATCCCAGACAAATACATGCACACGGAGAAACACTGGGAAAGCCGTTCTGACATTTGTCATGGCCAGTTTCATACTGCTTTTTTTGAAGAGCTCTTTAAAACCAATTTACAGTGACTTCTAACAGTCACAACCGTGAACCTGCCACCCAGGAATAATGACTGCATCTGTATTAAACTTCTTTGCCCCCTTTTTAAAAAACAAAAAAAAATCCAGGTTGTGTCAACTGATGCTCTTAAGTACCCCAAGCCAGCACTGACTGAGGCTTCCTGTCCTCAACAGCACATGTTGTTCAAAATAAAAGAACCAACAGTGTCTTTGGGGTACGAAAACCTTCATGAACACCTCTAGCTGACTCCTTCCTGAGAGCTACCTGGGGAAGTGGGGGAAACACTTAGACTATTAATTTGGGCATATACAGTACAGTCCCCAGGTGTAAATCCTGCTCTGCTATTTACCAGTTGTCTGACTCTCGTTAAGTTACTTCACCTCATTCATCAAACTGAAACATGACCCACCTAATAGGGTTATTGGGAGGATGACATGAAATCAGGCTTCTGAAGTATATGGAACAGGGCTTGGCACAGTACATATTCAATCAACCCTAGCTGCCATCACTATTACTAGGAGTACGTGGATGATTCTATTTATAAAATGAAGATCCAGGATTATGGTTAGGCTTACTCAACATTTTCCCCCATTACCCATTAGCCAACAAATCTCTAATTTAAACCGGTATTTATGAGGTGCTACCAAGTCAGACAAGCCTGGGTTCAAACCCTGACTCCAGTGTAGCTCGGCAACCCTGCGGCAAGTGTGTCTCAATCTCCTCACCTGTAAATGGGAATAATATTAGCACCTCCCTCCTAGGGCTGTTACGAGGATTAAATGTGTTAATACATATTCAATTGTTAGTACAGTATGACCTATTATATCGGGTCCCAGGTGCTCTAGAAAAGAGTTGAGGAGGAATACAGAGTTGACTTAGCACAACACTGTACATAACTATGCATTAAGGACTGTATGATGCGAAGCTGGGAAACCGTAATTCAGCCCTCAAGAGTGTAGACAGGAGGCAAAATATCTATGTGAAGCAGGAAGCCATAGGAACAAAGCTAGCTGTAGATAATACAGACACGTATATCTGTGGGTATGTATGAATATACATGTGCTTTACACATACATATGCATACACATCCATATCTCTATGTAACATAGAAAACATACAAATACACAAGTATGATATAGAATACCATTATAGTATATGTAATCATAACATAGATATACAGGCATAATATGCAGATATAGACACAGATATTATGTTATAAATATACAACTAATTGAACATACAGTAAAGGGTGGGGAAATACTAGCATTTTCAAAAGAGTTTCACCCCCTGTATTCTACTGACACACTTAGCATGCCTGCGAAGTGCCAGACGCTCTGTTAGGTACCATAAATACACACAGGGATCAGACAGTCCCCACCTTTAAAAAGCTTACTCTGGGCCAGGGCCATTAGAGCCAAAAAGAGGAAAACCCCACTCCATTTCCGTAAGAAGCCATCCCACAAAAGCCCTTCGCCCGAATGAAATCTTCCCAGTCAAGGATGCGTACGTTACCTTAGACCATCTGGGAGACCTTCGTCTGATTTGGAAGCACATAAACTAGAGGAGGATTCTGGAGGATTGGGGGCACTGGACACCACACCAGCTACCTCAGACGCTGCCGCCATCATGCTCTGTACATTCAGAAACAAATTACAGGCTGCATGTTTCCAATTTTTAAAACAAGCCTATCTTTCCCCGTTGGAAGGTCCATACCAGAGTTGTTCCAGGAAAGAAACACAAAGAAAAAGCTGAGTCCCAAGAGAAAATACTGAGATTTTCTGTAGCAGGGTATTAAAAGAACCACTGGACACAAGAGGCCCCAGTGGACACGGATCCTCAAAAATCACCGGCTTTATATAAATCTCTAGGAGTGTGTACAAAGCTTTCCCGCTTTTGGCAGAGATGCAGTCATTTAAAACAGACTACAGCGTGTGAGAATCGCCCAAACAGTCCACATGCCTTCTTTACCTAGTATTATTTACAAAGAATGCATTTGGGGCCTAATAATCAACCATAGCATACATTTTAAATGATTACAATCATCCTCTGTGCATCTAAGTTAAGTTGTTTGGAGATGTTCGTGTGTGAGAAAAAAGCAAAGCGATGTTGGGCAATCAGAGCATCTTCTAGCGTCAGGGTGCTCCCCACACATGGGAAATGTTTGAGAGCCACTAATGGAGAAAAACACAGACTCTTCAGAGTTACTACAGGAGTGCAAAAGAGTACAGGAATCTTGGGTACTCCTCCAAGAGAAAGAGAGGCTGAGAAACAGGGTAATCCAAGTCAGGGGATGGGGACAGAGGCCTTTCCTGGATCAGGAGGTCATCCTTTGTGTAGCAGGACAAACTCACAGCCCTCTACGATGAAGACAAAGGGGGGAAAAGAATGTTGGGGGGGGGGGGGGCGTTGGGGTGGAAGTGTTAGTTTAAATTCTTGTTTTTATTTTAATAGCATCGCAGGTATTCACACCGCCCCCAACTCCGCCCGGAACCTTCAAGCATGGGCAAGAATGGAGACTGGGCGCTGTCAACACTTCAGTCACAGACCAGCGACCCGCTGTGCCTCAGTTTCCCCCATTATACAAAGCTCCTAGGAGGAAATGGGCCCCAATCGCCATTACTGCTCCCTCGGGGGGCAAACATCCTGCCCCGACAGAGCCCAGGGTCGGGGGTCCTCGGTGCCCAGGGCATGGGTCCTACGTGCGACTCTGCCGCTACAGCCCAAAGGGAGCGGGGCAGGTACGTCGGGCTGCAGGCTGCGGCGCGGGGTAAGAAGTCGAACGTGTCAAGGGAATCCCTGCGGCGACCGCCAGCGAGGTGGCGACGCCGGGAGCGACGGGTGCTCGGGGGGAAACGGGGCACGGCCGCGAAGGGGACAATGGGGGAAGCAGCGCCCGGCGGCCACGGCCGCCTCAACCGGGGACCGCTAAGTCCGCCGCCTCCTCCGGCCGGGCCCCCCCCCCCCCTCTATCGCGCCCCCCACCCCGCCCCACCGCGTCGCCGGCGCCGTCCCGTTCCTAGGCCGGGACCCCTGCCCCGTCCGCACGGGCCCCCTCCACGCCCCCCGCCTCGACGAACCCCCCTCCGCCCCTGCCCTGGTCCCCGGCGTCGCAGCCCCCTCCCCGCGCGCCCGCCCCGCACACACCTCCCGCGCCGCGCCCCCGGGAGGCAGTGGGGGGAGGGACGGGACGCACCTGAGCGGGCGGAGCGGGGGGAGGGGGCGACCGAGCCTCGGGGGGAGGGGTCGAGCGCCGGCCCGCGCACCGCACCTCCCACTTCCGGCGGCGCGAGCGGAGCGGGCGAGGCTCGGTCGGGAGAGGAGCGGCCTCGGCAGCACTGCGCCGCCCCCGACGGCGCCCTCTGGCGGCCAGAGCCGGCACCGCGGAGGAGCCGCGGACTCCCTGGTAGCCCCCTAACGTACAAGTGGACCTTCCCGGGGACGCGGGGAGGGAGAGAGAGGCGACGGCGAGAAGGAAGGAGACCCGGCGGAGGGAGGAGCTCCTCTGGGAAGGTCCCAGGGAGAGTCGGGGCCATGGCGATCAGAGAGAAAAGAGGAACGAGGTGTTTTTAAAAGGTCGCAACCGAGACGCCCTTTCCAGAGGACGCCATGAAGGGCAAGACGGTCCCTCCGGACAGGGCCCCCGCTGAAGACACCCCGACAACTCGGGGCGGTGGGGCCAGGCGAGCGGAGCCCAGCACGCCCGCACGCTCCTCTCCCGGCGGAGGATGCCCGGAGCGGGAGGCCCCCTAGCGCCGGTTGCTCCGGGCCGCTGGGCCGGGCCGGGTCCCGCCGCTGATTGGCTGCGCCGCCGGGCGGAAGTGATGCTACTGTCACTGGCTCCCCGGGCTCCCGGGAAGCCGCGAGTTTCCGCAGGGAGGCGGCGGCGGCAGCTGCGGCTGGGCCGGTGAGTTGGGAACTCCGTGGGGGCGGGGCAGGAGAAGTCGGAGTGGCCCAGAGCCGGGGGGGCACTGGCCCCTGAGGACCAGGGGGCCGCATCGAGGGCGCCCTCAGCCCCGGCGTGGGGGAGCCCCGGGAGACGGGACACCGGGGTCGCGGATCCCAGGGTAGTAGGGGTCCCTCTGAGGGGAGGGTCACAGTGCACAGGCCAGTCGGGGCCGGAGAGAAGGAAATCAATGAAACTGACCCGGGACTCCACCTGGTTTCTAGGAACCGGGTGGAGAGGCTGCGAGGAGGTCAGTCTCTTGGGACAGTCTCGTTCCAGGACTCAGGGCTGCCCATATTCTTTCTTTTTTTCCCTTGGCACCTGAGACCTATGAAGAGACGCAAAAGAAGTTGGGTGAGGTTGTGATCTGCTTTCAGGGACTATTTAAGGTTCCTTTCCCAGAAACCTGGGGTGGGAGTGGGAGACGGTCCTGCTCTGCCAAGAGAGAGGAGGAAGTGGGGGTCGGGGTTCTCTTCTCTTCCGGAAATGTATGGGATCTAGGGGACTTGGAGGGGCCTGCCTCGGTGGGGGCACTATCTGGCTGCTTGGCGAGATGTTGTTTTACTTAGTAAGGTCTGGGGAAGGCATCTGAGTGTGTTGGGACAGTGGAGGCTGCTGGAGGGCCCGGAGGAATGTGAGAGGGAATGTGCCTGGGAATGCGAAGGAGACACGGAATGCAGCTTTTTGGAGGGAAAAGTCAGGGGGCCTAAGTTCTCTTCTCCCTTTCCAAAGAGATTTCAATAAAATACCTATTTTTCTGTCACGTTTTGGGTTGGATCCCTTTGGGGGCGTGGGGATAGGAAGCCCTGCCTCAGGGTGCCACCAGCACAGAGCAGATGACTCCAAAGGAACCTAGTCGCCAATAGGTACACACAGGTTCTGCTGCCCTCCTCACCTGTCCCTGGCCCCACCATTGCCCCCTGGTTCTAAATGTAGCCTTTCTGAAATCAAACCATGGGTGGCAATCCCAAGTTTGGAGCGTAAGCCCTCACTTACAGGCCACCGGCTGAGCTTGTGCTGAAGGATGGCCATGTTTAGTGCTACTTTCCAATTGTCCAATCATTTTTCCTTTCCTGCTTGCCCACATGCTTTTTAGGCCTGTTCAGTTTTGTTTGCATCCTCGGGTTTTCACCATTTCCTTGCTGCCCCTGGCATCCATCAGAGATACAGAAATCAGGACGTTAGCTACCACCTCATCTTCTAGGAAATAGTACTATCTGCTTCTCTAGGAGGGTGTCTTGGCAACAGTTCAAGCCCTCTTCTGGACCTCTGGGGAACAAAGAAAAGAGGGTGGCATGATGGTTAGGATAAGAAGTACGGTTTCTGTGCTAATCTGCAACCCACTTGAGATCCCTGGAAATGACATTTGATCACTGGCCACTTCCCTTGGTCACAGGTCATGGCTAGCCTCTGCTGGCTCCACTGAATTTGGAATGACACCATTTCTTCTTTGCTTGGGGCCCACAGGTCTGCAGTCTGTGCTGAGAACCGCCACTCCACAGTGAAAGTGATGCCTGGTTTCCATTTGCACAAAATGAGTGTGAGGTGGTTAGCCAGACCAGGAGCTCAACCTCACACAGAGCCCAGGTAGGACTGGGGCACCCGTGTGGGGAGTCAGCCCTGAGGACAACTGGACTGAGATGTCAGCTGGGGGGAAGATTTATGTCCCCTCGAAATAAGGGAGGAAGAACAGTCATGATTTTGCCAGTCACCTACGGGAGCGATACGACTTTTGAGCCCTTTTCAGAGTCGCAGTGGCAAAGAGCACTGTGGTGCCTCTTAGCAGTGGGACGTCCTCCCTGATTATCTGGAGAGATGGCACTGCCATCCTGCCACCTTGCGGGTATCTGCTGGGGTTGTACCTGCCCATACCCCACACCCCGCCCATTGCTCTGGAATAAATGTTTATGAAAAGAGAGGATCCAGTGTTTACAAATGTAAACGGAGTGGATTGGGGGATTGTAGGCTGGTTGTAGGCAACCTACAGGGATGGCTTGGTCTCCTTACAGATTCCCCGCAGGGGTCTCTGATGTCCTTTCTGTTTGTCTGCAGCCTGCTGCTCTGATGCCGAAGGGGAGGCGGAAAGTGCCACACTTGGATGCCCCCCTGGGCCTACCCATCTGCCTCTGGCTGGAGTTGGCCGGGCTCTTCTTGCTGGTTCCCTGGGTCATGGGCCTGGCAGGGACCGATAGGCCCGGAGCCCAGGGTCCAGGGGGGCTAAGCTGGGCCGTGCACCTGGACAGCCTGGAAGACGGCGGTCCGGAAGAGACTCTGGAGCAGCAGGCAGATGCCTTGGCCCGGGCAGCGGGGCTGCTGAATGCTGGGCGCATCGGGGAGCTGCGGGGGTACTACCTCCTCGTCCAGCCGGTGGGGCAGCAGCAGGGGCAGCCGGCGGAGGCTGTGCGGCGGCAGGCAGAGGCCGTGTTAGCCGGGCACGAGGCTGTGCGCTGGCACTCGGAGCAGAGGCTGCTCAAGCGGGCCAAGCGCAGCGTCCACTTCAACGACCCCAAGTACCCGCAGCAGTGGCACCTGGTGAGCCCGGCCCTGCCGCCTGCAGCCCTCAGGCAGAGAAGTTGGGGTGCTCTGTTCTCTAAAGGGCCTTTGACCCTATTACTCTCCCGTTGCCCCTGTCCTTTGCCTGAGAACATGTTTCATTTCTGTTGGCTTTGGTGGCGGGTTTTGCCCTCGGGCTCCTCCTTCCCTGTGCTGGCTTCTGGAGAGCCAGAAGTTGGGGTGTGGGTGCTGGGGCGAGGCTGCCCGGGCTCAGATCCAGCTCCTCCACTTACGTGGAGATTGTAACAGTGTGTACCTGGTGGAGTTCTGATTAGGAGAAGTGAATTAATATGTGTGTGCCTGATGCCTTGTAAACACTTGGTACCACGTTATGTTTTGTAGTGTTCATAGGATATACTTTATATGGCTGAATAGTATCCTCCAACGCTTGTCCTTGCCACCATTTCACTTTTAGCACCAGTGAAGGATGCCAGGCCTTCCTGGAGAGTGAGCCCGTGGGAAAGCCCTCCCTTGTCCCCCTGTCCCCACCCAGACCTCTCTGTCCACAACCGCTGTGCGGCTCTTTGGTGGTGGCCGGGAGGGAAGGAAAAAGGGACTGCGGACTCTGACTCATCTGTCTGTGAGCTATGTCGTGTGTCACTAGGCTCCCAAGGCTCTGGAATAGTTCCTGAGCCTATGTTTCCCACAGAATAACAGGCGGAGCCCTGGCAGGGACATCAACGTGACAGGTGTATGGGAACGCAATGTCACGGGGCGAGGGGTGACTGTGGTGGTGGTGGATGATGGAGTAGAACATACCATCCAGGACATCGCACCCAACTACGTGAGTGGCCCTGGCGCGCCCCCTCCGACGCCCACATCTTATCTCCTTCTTGTTACTGCCTCAGCCTGGCCCCCTTTCTTAGGGGTCCCCGGGCCACACAGAAGGGCCTGGGAGGTGGGATGGTGTTCTTCATCCTCCCCACTCCCACAGCCAGCGTTCCAGTTTGGCAGTTAAGACCCAGGGAGAGAACTTGGCGTGGCACTTCCTGGTTCTGGCTGCTGCTCCCTGCCCTGGGGAGTAAGGAGTGGCCTCTGGAGGCAACTTGCCTCTCCCCAGAGTTCTGAGCACCTTCCTCCTCCAAAGCCTGCTCTTTAGGTAGCTCTAAATCTCTTATCCTGGGCTTCCCAAGCTGCAGGGCTGTCTCCTGGGCCCGTTTCTGTAACGGACAAGAGAGAGGTTTGCTGAGACCTGGGGCACTTCTCAGTTTTGCCCCATGTGTCCTGTTCTCACCTCTGCAGCCTGACAGAGAGGGATGGGCCTCTTGCGCTGGCTGGGAGCCCCAAAGTCCCCGGTTCCCCCAGGTCTCCTCTCCCCCTGAGTGCCAGGACCCAACCCATTAAAACTTTTGAATGACCACATGTCCCCTCCAATGTTTCAGAGCCCTGAGGGCAGCTATGACCTCAACTCCAACGACCCTGACCCAATGCCACACCCGGACGCTGAGAACGGCAACCACCACGGCACGAGGTGTGCGGGAGAGATTGCCGCCGTGCCCAACAACAGCTTCTGTGCCGTCGGAGTGGCCTACGGGAGCCGCATAGCAGGTACCTTCCGCTCTAGCCTCAGTGGGCTTCACTCCCCGCCTGCTCCTCTCCCAAGGGCTGACCATGTTGATCAATGCACATGGAATCAAGCAAAGGATAAGTTTATGACAGATAGAGCTGTAGGATGTACCAGGTCATTGATGTTTGTGAGTGCAGTGGTGTTTCAAACATGCTGTTAGCCGCAAACCCTATCATATAAAACATATCAAAGAGGGAATGGTCTTGAAGTGGGATGGAGGCCTCGAGCCCCAACCACTCACTCACTTGCCCCCTTTCTCTGATCGTGGTTATGTCCCGTCAAATGACCAGCTCACTGTAACAATAACTCCTTTTCCTTATCTAGATTATACTTGTATTTCCCTAACTTCCCAAGGACCCTCTTAGTTGCCCCTCTTCCTTCATCCTGTCTGTGGAGACGCCCCTCCCATCCCCCAGTCCTTCTGAAAGTTGCTGTCTGCGCGCCCTCCTCTCAGGAGAGCTGAGCAGCCCTGGCCCCTACTGGAGCTTGTTCTAAGGCTCTTTCTCTTAGTCTTCCTACATCAAGAGGGAATGTACGTCAAGGGGGAACGGGAAGAGCCTGAATAGGAAAACCCTCCCCTACTGCTCCTAAATGCTTGGAACCTGCAGACAGAACGGATTGGCTGCATTCCCCTTATTCTCCAGCAGAGGGCAGCAGCCCTCTCCATAAAGGAACTACTGAGTGAGCCAGAAACTTCCTGACCCCAGTCCCCTCCCAAAGCTCCATGGCTACCTGACCACCAGGATGTGACCCACCCCATTTTAGAGGGTAAAAGTAGGCATCCGTGGAGCAGTAATGGTCATAAGTACCATTTATTAGGCACACTGTATGTGTCAAGCACTGCACCCAGGCTCTACAGGATTAAGGATGCAAATAAGGGAACCTTGACTGCCTACATTCTAGCCCAGACCTCGTCCTACCAGCCCCGATGATCCTTAGAATCCAAGATTCAGCATTAGTTAAACAAACAAACAAAAAAGCCCATTTTGTTACATACACATGGTTTAAAAAAGAGAGCTCAGCAGGGAAAGGAAGCCTCCCCATGTGGCTCTCCACCACCAGCTCCCCATCGGGGACCCACGTGGTCGGGGAGCTGATGTGGCCTTCACCGCCCAGGTATCCGGGTCCTGGACGGGCCCCTCACGGACAGCATGGAGGCCGTGGCGTTCAACACACACTACCAGATCAACGACATCTACAGCTGCAGGTACGGCTGGGCGGGAACGTGCAGCCCCCACAGCGGAGCAGCAGGTGCCTGCTGGAGTCCTCTTGCTGCCTTCAGGCCGGAAGTCCGCCACCTGCTTCTCCAAACCCCTGGCCCTGGGTTCTCGGTCGCAAGCCCTACGCCACCCCATCATCAGGGGCCCACACGAGGAGTGTCTGCCCCGTGTTTACCTGTTTCGTGACCTCCGAAGGGCTCCTTTCCCACTACAGCCGGGCAGAACATGCAGTGCCAGTTCCCGCCACCCTGCAGGCGTCAGTGCACCTACAGCTTTGGGTTTTGGCGATAGGTGGGGAGCGGGTGGGGCCTGGGCTCCTGAGAAAGGGGAAACCGAATTTGTGCTGCCCTCACAGCACCGATGGCACCGGCTCTTCCCCCAGCCGTCACCCCCTTAAATGCATGAGGTCATCCATAGAGGACATTTCCCTTAGAGAAGGAAGAGAGAGCTCCTCAGACCCAGGAACTCACACAGACAATGTAGGTCCTTTGTGGGTACTCTGCCATCGAGCCTTGTCTGAGATCCCTAGATCAGAAGATGGGGTGTCCTCCAGTCCCTCTCTACCAATATGTGTCGTCTCCTGCTCCCTGGGACCCAAGAAAGGATTTTCAGGGGCAGGTGAAGTGGTCCTAGAGGGGAAAGTTTCTAAGGGGAAAAAAAGAGCCTTGTCACGTACTTCCATTTTCCACTTTGGAGTGAAGGCTGGATCTTTGAACCCTGTGTCCTTTAATCATGGGGGGCTTGGACTGGAACCCTTGGGAGGATAGGAAGAGCCCAGGCAGGGCGTGGCCACTTGGGACTGGGAAGCCTGGGTGGGCCACCACTGTGGGGCTCTGGCTCTTCCCTCTGGGTATTTCTCAACAGCTGGGGACCAGATGATGATGGGAAGACAGTGGATGGTCCCCACCAGCTTGGAAAGGTAACTGAACTGTGTGAAGATTGCGAGACCCAGGACACCCTCTTCGTTCAGATCAAGTCGCTCGCTTTCCCAGCCTACCCCATCCATGGGGCCAGACTCACAGCATCCAGACCCACCACCCCCTTTGGGGTGACTCCTTCTAACCTGGAGGTGGGGCAGCACAGTTAACACCAGTTAACTGTGGCCCCACGGATCTGATAAGCAGCAGACTTTCATCAGACACTTGCTCAACTCCCAGGTCCCTCCCTTTCTTGTTTTCCATCTTTAAATCTCTCTCTACGTTGGCCCAATGCCTTTGGGCTTTTTCCCCTTTTCTTTCTGGAAGGGGGGGAGAGGACTGGTATGGAAGGTAGAGGTCTTTCTCTGAGCTCCTCAGCTGACCCATGACCGTTGTCCTCCTCAGGCTGCCTTGCAACACGGGGTGATTGCTGGCCGCAGGGGCTTCGGGAGCATCTTTGTGGTGGCCAGCGGCAATGGCGGTCAGCACAACGACAACTGCAACTACGACGGCTACGCCAACTCCATCTACACTGTCACCATAGGTAGTGGCCTGGCGGTTGTGTGTGCATGAGTGCTTGGTGTGTCGCTCCACGGGGAGGGGACTCTATTTTGGTGTGTGGGGGACTCAGTGGGGGGGGGGGTGTTTTGGGATGTGTATCCCTCGGCGGTAGAGGGCTTCCATATTTTGGGGAGGGTGTCCCTCAGTGGGGAGGGGGGAGGGGCTGTGGATTTGGGGGGTGCCCTGGCTTCCGTGGTGTCTGTCTGTGTGAGCATGATCTTGTCTTCAGAGCCATATAGTTAGGGGGGACTAGCCCTGCTTCTGGGGATCTCAGGACTTCCTTAGATGTCACCATACCCCAGGAACACTTTCAGCCCGTCATCTGGTTAGGCCTCTGCTCCAGCCTCCCTTCCCATGGGCCACTTGGCTCCTGCTTGAAGCCTTCCCTGACCCCTACGAGCCTGAATGAAATGCCCGTCCCTGTGCCCTCCCACCACAGCATCTGCTGCCCCGGTTGCATTTACTTACCTTACTTCCTCTCTGACTTTTGGCTCCCTGAGCTCGAGACCGTGGCCTTTTCCATGTGGCCCCGATGCCTCTCCCACTGCGGGATCCGCAGTAGATCATTAATGAGTGAATAAACGTGGACAATGTGTGAACAGATGAGTAGTAATCAAGGGGAACACCCTCAGTTCTACCGTGCGGCCTACTGAAAGAATGGTACTAGGGCCCAGAATCCCCTCTGCCGTTTGAGGTTACCTGTTCGGGTGAGGCGTATGTGCCCTCTGAGGCACTTGGGGGGCAGAGATCATTTTTTAAACAAAGGACAGCCTCCCAGACGATAATTGATACCATCAGGCCCCTGGCGCACGTCTCCCCTGCTCTGCCCCCAGGTGCTGTGGACGAGGAGGGACGGATGCCTTTCTATGCCGAGGAGTGTGCCTCCATGCTGGCGGTCACCTTCAGTGGTGGGGACAAGATGCTCCGAAGCATTGTGAGTGCCTCCTGTGCCCTGTGCTCCCCGTCACTGTCCCACAGGACACCCCTCAGGCAGCACGGCTGTATTTCTCAGGGTCGCTGCTCCCCCGCCCCGCCCCGCCCCGCCCCTCCAGTTCCTCTTCTCCAGCAGATCAGAGTCTCATCGGGGCATGCTGCTGTTGGGAAATCAGAACTAGGGCCCTGAACAAACCTGTACGTGGTTTTTACCTGCAGCATTTTAACTTACGAATATATGTATTTTTATAGAGACTAGTACGTATCACCCTGATTAAAAAACTCTTTTGAAATGTCTTCTTTTGGTGGAATTTGGGCTTTGGCTAATTCCTGTGGGGTTAGGAAAGAACCTTCATTCCATTACTCTTTAGCCCTTACGTAAATACTATGAGTTCTGGTCATGTTCCTCATCGGGAGTAAAGCTAGTGGTTGTTTTCACGGGATGGGCGGGAAGAGGAGTCTGGGAAATGTCTGTCAACCCAAGAAACACTTCTTTCCTTGGAGCTAGAATTGGAACCACGTCCAACAAGGGATCAGAGCAGGGGAGTGGAGCTTGTCACGCTGGGGAACCTTTTAAAGAATTCAGGCTCTGCTGCCCACACCCGCTGGCTTAGCTCCATCCCGGCGTGTTCAGGCCAGGTCTCTGGACTGGGACCCCAGAGCTCCAGGGAAGAGCTGGGCTAGAGCCTGGGGGTGTCCTCCTTCTCCAGAGGCCTGGGGACAGACGTCTCTCTGGAGCTGCTTTGTCTTCCTGCTGGGTCACATTCCTTCTCCAAAACTGAAATTCTGTTTTGCCAGTAAGTGACTTCTGGCCAACGCACAGTTCCAAGGCCCTGTGCCCGTGGCCCTCTGCCTCCCGCCCCCGCCCAGGGAGAAGGAAAAAGGGAGTGGGCTAAAGGAAACACATCAGAGAGGCTTTGCCCAGCAGGCAGGCGTCGGATTCAGAGGGCTCCCTGCTCCCCAAAGGCCAGGCTGGATGAGAAGAAATGGCAGGAGCAAACTGTGCTCTTGGTGCCCTGGCAGAAACTGGGGAGCCCACTCGCCGAGGCCTCCCTAGCATGGTTGAGACTTGCTCTGCAGTGCCTAGCTGTTCTAACTCCCCTCCCCTTCCTACTCCCACCCCCGCCTCCACCTGAACTGTCCCTGGCCCAGAAGTGAGAGGAGTTTATGTAGCCAAGGTCCCAGCTTTGGGATGTCCTTGCCTTGGAAACCCGCTGCAAGTTCTTGCTCAGTGACCAGCAGTCTCCTTGGAGGCAGGGTGAGCAGCCTGTGCTATTCCCCCGCTGGGCGCCTGGGGTGCTCCCCTGGACTTTCCCAGGGCTGCCTGGGGCTCCTGCCGCCCTAGGCATGTTCACGGCCCTCACAGCTACCCCTGAGACTATCCCGTGACGCTGTTTCCTTAACAGGAAAAAACCCAGTCTGCTCCCTGGCACAGACCAGCCTTCCCAGTCTCGTTGAGGCTCCAACTTGGAGGGCTTTTTCCTTTTTCTTCGGGGAGCACACGGTGTCTGAGTGAAAATTACATCTCTTGGCAGCTGCTGTAACAGCTGGGAGGGAAGCAGTGAGTACAATGGAGAAAGGGCAGTTCTTGGCAGAAGTTAGCACCCTGGTATCTGACCCAGAGAGAAGCCTGGAAGGAAAAAATTCTCTAGTCTTAACATTGGCACCATGGCCTAGATCCAAAGAGCCACAGCGTGGGGCAGATTTAGGCAAACCCTTTATGGCTCCAGGGTTGATTAGAGCATGAAAAGAAGAGCTTGATGCCATCTGTCCCCGTGAGGTAACTCCCCTTCCCCACCCCCACCTCAGAACCACAGGTAGAGAGGGGGGCTCACGGGAACCACACTGAGGCCCCAGGCCCAGAGCGGTGAGGCAGTTTGGGCCAGGGCCGGCAGGCCGTGTAGACACGAAGCCCACCCTGAGCTCACAGGGTGGGCAAGGACTCAGCTCCCTCTCCCTGGGAACACACTCCCTTTGTTCCCACTGATGTCAGTCCAGCCCTTGTCACCGAGCTGCCAAGTTGGATTTCCTTGAATGGTGCTGTCACTGTTGTCACAGCTCCAGCTGGGGCCCGGGAGCTCCCCCAACCACTTCCTCCGTCTAGCATGGTCGCAGGGCCCGGAAGGTCGGGGTGGGAATTTGGGAAGCTGTTATTAGAGGAGCAGGAGTCAGGAAGGCTGTCCTCTGCACATAAGGCGTCTCCCACAGCGCTCTCTCCTTTCTGCCTGCAGCCAGACCCTCCAAAGTAGCTTTTTAGTCTTTACTCATCTTTTCTCAGTTCTCCAGAGCTTGTCCTACAGGGCCTTGAAGGGTTAAGGATCTCCTTTGTGCTGACCCACTAGTGGGCCTCCCTCTGGTCAGAGGTTCGGTTCTCACAAGGGAAGGGCCCACCTGAGGGGCTTACTCTGAGCGCCCACCCCCCCACCCCAACCCCCCCACTGCCACCCCCCACTCCCCCGCATAGCACCTGTGCACTCTGTGTCTAACCCCGCCCTCCTCCCATCCACTCCCCAGGTGACCACTGACTGGGACCTTCAGAAGGGCACAGGCTGCACTGAAGGCCACACGGGGACCTCGGCCGCGGCCCCTCTCGCAGCGGGCATGATAGCGCTGATGCTGCAGGTGCGGCCGTGCCTCACGTGGCGGGATGTCCAACACATCATTGTCTTCACAGCCACGCAGGTGAGACCCAGCCGCCTTCCCCACGCTTCTGCTTCCGTGCACATGCAGGGAGAAGGCAGCTTCAGACTCTCCCAAACGCGAGGGGCCAGATGCTTTCCAGAGTTGCCGGTGTGTAGAACAGGCGCGAGTGGCCCGTCAAGATCTCAGGCCTGAACTCGTTCATACCTGCTCTGCCTGAGCCATTTCACCTGCTGAGCAGCTCTCTGGGCTCCCTTCCTCCAGGGCCTGTGACTCCTGGTTCCCTCTCCAGGAACAAGCCGGGAGGGTGGTGACATCATGAGGCTTGGACCTTTTGTTCCAGCTCTCCTTGGGGAACCCTGTCCCCTTGGCCCCAAGTGGGAGTCTGGTCCAGGTCAGCCAACAGGGGCAGCAAGGAAACCCGAGTTACGTTGTTGACCTTGTAGTTGCCCCTTAAACAACATGGGTCTGGATGCATGGATCTGCTGTCAATGTATTTTCTTTTCCTCAAGATTTTCTTGATAACACTCCCTTTTCTCTGGCTGACTTTACTGTAGGAATACAATACATTATCGATGTGATGTACAAAATTTGTGTGTACCAACTGCTTCTGTTCTCCGTAAAGCTCCTGGTCTGCAGGAGGCTATTCGTAGTTAAGGTTTGGGCAGTTAGAAGTTAAACATGGAGTTTCAGCTGTGTTGAACTGACTTGTTCAAGAGTCGGGCGTACCTGGGAAACCCGAGAGACCAAGCGGCACCTCTGTTCTTGCAGTACGAGGATCGCCGTGCCGACTGGATCACCAACGAGGCCGGCTTCAGCCACAGCCACCAGCACGGATTCGGCCTGCTCAACGCCTGGAGACTCGTCAATGCAGCCAAGGTGAATGGGTGTTGGCAGCGCGGGGACCCCTGCCTGGCAGGGTGGGGGGGCGGGGGGGCAAGTGCCTAAAACCTTGCCTGGCACGTCGTAGGCACTTAATAAATGTTCTTCGTTTCGTTTACCCTCTTGCCATCTGACACCCATTTTTCAAACGGAGAAGCAGGCTCAACACGCTCACAGAAGTTCCCGAACTGTTAGCGAGTGTAGCTTGGGGCTCCCAGGGTGCGCTGGGCCTCCTCTCACACCCTGGACGCAGCCACTCGCTCTGGTTCCGTGTTTCGGTGCCGTAGGGTGCGCTCCCAGGTGTCGGCAGGAGCCTCGGGAGTGAAAGGAGGTGATGAGGACAGGAGAGAGAAGAGCTGGGCCCCGAGAATCGAGTGGATGAGTGTGCGCGGCCCGTCTCGCTCATTCACCACCACCCCTTTCCTTTACTAGATCTGGACCTCTGTCCCTTACTTAGCTTCCTATGTCAGCCCTGTGTTAAAAGAGAACAAGGCTATCCCGCTGTCCCCCCACTCACTGGAGGTCCTGTGGAATGGTAAGTAGTCAGCAGAAAGGGGGTTAATCTCGGGCCTGAGGTTTGGGGCGGGGTGCCGGGGAAGTCCAGCTCATCGGCCCTGCCCGACTCTGCCCCCTTCCTTTAGGAGCTGAGCTCCAGGCAGACCTGTGGAGTTTTCTTTGACCATTTTAGGACATGTTGCTGCTTCTGACTTGGCTGGCCCCCTGGCTGCTTAAATAAGACCTTTCTCCTGAGTTACTAGTAGTGGAAGGAGCTGCTGAGCAACCCGTTAGAAGGGCGGGACGGAGGGGGAGGAGTGGCCCTGGGACTTGAGCCACAGAGGCAGGACTTGAAAGATGCTGC
Source organism: Mustela nigripes (assembly GCF_022355385.1). Classification (NCBI taxonomy): domain Eukaryota; kingdom Metazoa; phylum Chordata; class Mammalia; order Carnivora; family Mustelidae; genus Mustela; species Mustela nigripes. The sequence goes on from NC_081557.1 coordinate 92,012,996, forward strand.
TCCGACTTCCAGGCTGGGGACTGGCCAGGCAGACCCCTTCAGCCCAGTGGCCTTTGGATGAAGAAAATGAATCTCTTCCTTTGACTCTCCGGCTTCTGTGATACAGAAGCCTGGTGGGGTGTTTGGGGCGGGACTGGAGGATGCCGAAGTCTTCCCCAGGAGCCGTTATCTGTCCTATGTGCCCGCCTCCGTCACACCCAGGCTCCCTGGGGTTGTGTGAAGTGCTGCGGTTGAACCCCTTCCCGGACAAGAGGGCAGCAGGATGGGGATGCTTGTGCCCGGCAGCAGATTCCCCCGAGATCCCGAGTGAGAGTTTCCGTACTCCCAGCTCCGAGGGGGATTTTTTTTTTCCCCCCTTAAAGAATTTTGCCAGTCAGAGTTATTTGCTATTTTTTGTGAAGACTGAATCATGCCATGTTTTGGGCCCAAATTAGAACTCCGTCCTCACTTACCCCAGTTTGATCCTAGAGAGTGATCAAACCAGAGCAAGAATAAGAGGAGGAATGGCCAAAGAAGGGAGCCCAGAAGGGAGGGGCAAGGCAGCTTCCCTCCAGTAGAGGTTTCCCCAAGAAGTGTTCCGTTGTCTCTCTCCCTAACGGTGTCTGTCACTTGCCCATTCCCTCTACGTGGAAGGAAATCCACGGGCCTGGTTCATTGCGTTTTCCGTAAAAGGAATGCTGTCTTGGAAAGGGCATCCACCAAGGCAGAGAAGTCCAGGAACATTCCTGGGAATGCAGTTCAGTAGGAACCTCTAGGCTTTGCACTGATGAGTCTTGGAGATAGTGAACCTTTTAACCGGCACCTCTCACCCAGCATTCCCCCACTGTCCTTTAACTAACAAAGTAATGCAGAGTCGCACTTGCCAAATGGGAGTTAACTTAGAAGAGGGTTGGGGGCCTTTCGAGCCTCATCATCCTCTGCTTCCCGCTGACCAGGGGACCTTGCCCCAGCACGGGTGACAAACCTCCCCGGCAACCGCTTCTTTGTCACTAGGAAGCATAAAAGCAAACGTTGAGGTTTGGGGCAGGGTGCCCGCTGACCTGGACATTGTCCTGGACGGAGAAGAGTGGAATGGGCTAGTGGGCAGAGAGGATGAAGCAAAGGGAGGTGTAGACCCAGAGTTCTGCTAGCGTGGGGGGCAGCAGGCAGGACAGCTGCGAATTTCTGAGTTCAGCGAAGGTGTCTTCTCTCTTGTGGCTCCGTTTACCCTCCAGCAGACAGGACAGAAAGTACAAGCCTGTGGGCGCACTTGGAGGTTGAAGGGACTGTAGTTAATATGGTTTAGAGCAACTAGACAGTCCACAGATATGCCCCTGTGACCAAGCTTGGTCTTTTCCCCCAGACCGGGGGGAATCGGTGTCTGAGGGTTCAAAGTCAGCTGTTTCTAAGAGGGACGGAGCTGAAGGTCGCCGAGAGAGGAGAGGAGGTACGGTACTGCTAACACTATAGAACGGTGGTGTCCCACAGAACTTTCCACAGTGATGGAAGTGCTCTCTACCCACTGGCTATGCGAGGGCTATTCAACACTTAAGATGTGGCTAGTGTGAGTGAGGAGCTAAGTTTTAATTGTATTATATTTAACTTCACATAAATAACCGTGTGTGCCGCCATGCTGGGCAGTGCAGTGATGGAGCCAGACGGAGGATGTGGGGGAAGCGGGACCGGGGCCCCTTGGTTCCCGTAGAGCTGCCTCGGGGTCTGAAATCACTACCAGAGGGCAGGAGGGGCAGCGGGGTTGGGGAGGAGTATCTAACACACGAGAGCATCTGCATGTCTTCAGGGAATATCCTGAAGCCCCTTGTGGTTACCCTGTTACCCTACTTGAAGCCTGAGTGTAACAGGCGAGGCCTCCGTGGAGGCAGGAGTCCTGCTGCCTCTCTGTGCCTCCCCTGTCCCGCCCACCCTCTCCCTCTGCACTGACTCTTCTCCTGCCTTCACACGACCTTGGGTCACCTATGGGGAAACAAATGGAAGTCCCTGTCGGCCTTTAACCTGGAACCCTTAAAAGTGAATGAACTAAAGCCACCAGTCACTTTTTTTTTCCCCCCAAATTTTATTTATTTATTTGTCAGACAGAGATCACAAGTAGGCAGAGAGGCAGAGAGAGAGGGAGGGAAGCAGGCTCCCTGCCAAGCAGAAAGCCCGATGTGAGGCTCCATCCTAGAACCCTGGGATCATGACCTAGCCGAAGGCAGAGGCTTTAAACCACTGAGCCACCCAGGCACCCCAGCCACTGGTCACTTTTAGCACCCCGTCTCTATCACTGAAGACTCGGTTCCATGGCTCACAGTGCCCCCTTTCCCGGTCAGGCACGGGGGTTAGTTCAGAGTTCATCCTTCTTGACCTTTCTGCCGCTGTGACCTTATTCACGGGACCCTGGCAGCAGCCTCCCTCCTGTGCAGCCTCCATGACCTCCTCTCTCCAGAGCCCTCTCTTAGCTCTGCTGCCGAGGTGCTCATGTCCTTTGTGGGCCTGGTCACCGCTCCCAGCCCGTGAGTGCCTCCTCATACTCCTCTGTGGCTCTGTCTCCTCCCTCGGGTCTCTCCCTCTGCCGTGCAGCAGGTCTTGTGACTTCCACGAAGGATTCTTAGCTCGAAATCTCATCCTCTGATCCCTTACCTGTGGGAAGGATAGAGATTGTCAGAGCTCCCCCAAGATCACGAGCGCAGGAAGCCCTGGGACCTTCTGGCCAAGGGGGCGGGGGGGAGTTGAGAAAGACCCTGACTTATTCCCAAATGAGAATAATCAGACAGTCCTCATCAGCTGGGACTTGAATCCTTCTTGGGAGCCAAGCACCCTTCTGAGTGTTCCTTCATTTAACTCCGTAACTCACTTGGTTCCGGCGTCCCCACGTGCGCAGCCACCGGAGTCTGTCTGCACCAGTAGAAAGGGCATGTGGCATGGCCCCACACATATCCTAACACAGACGGGCTCTTGTGGGACTCTTTTTGGATTCCATTCTGCTCTGTGACATTCTGGAACATGGCATTGATGCCTTGTGAGCCCCTTGTCTGCCATGTTAACGCTCTCCTCCGGCCATGCCACCGGTTTCCCCCTGCAGCTTCCTCTGCCTGCGTCACCGTGCAGTGTTGGGTGTCCCACCATCACGGCACATCACAAATACGACATTTCAGATTTCATTGTCACCCTCCAAAAGCCAGCTTACTTTCTAGGCTTCTCCCATTCTCCGTTAGAGCCCTTGCCTCGCTGTAGAGTCGCACGCTTGAAGCCCTGGCGTGGTCAGCCACTCTGGACCCCTTGCTTCTCCCCAGGTCTTGCCCTGTCCGTTCCCGTGCAAGGCCGTCTTTCCGTACTTCTCTGCAATGTCTCTCGATCGATTCACTCATTCATTCTGCTAACGCGAGACCCACCTCGTTCCAGGCACTGCGTTAAGTTCTGGGGATTCAGAGATAGGACAGGATTCCTGCCCTTAGGACCTCACCGTCTGGGAGGGGGAAGGCAGCCTGTCTGCTGTAGAGATGACACAGTGTCCAAGAGATGACCCCCACCCAGGCAAAACAGGAGGGCTCTTAGAGAAGCTAGAGACCGACCTAAGCTGCGGGAGGAGGTGAGGAGAGGGCCATCTAGAAGCAGGGGCCACATGTGTAGAGTCCACAGAACTTCAGGGAGCCTCGAGTTGTGTGGCATGGCTGGGGCAGGGCCAGACAGAACTGCTTGTGCCTCAGTAAGGAAGTTGAATGTGACCTGGAGGTCTGTATGTGGGGAGCATCTGAGACAAGTTTTCACGAGTTGCTGGTAGGGGAGGGTGAAGGAGACCAGTCCCTTGTCTTTCAAAACTATATACTCGGTCTCTGCCTTCACATGACTCTGGGAAGGAGAAGTGAGGACTACTTTTTTTTTTTTTTTTTTAAGATTTTATTTATTTATTTAACAGATAGAGATCACAAGTAGGCAGAGAGAGAGAGAGAGGAGAAAGCAGGCTCCCCGCTGAGCTGAGAGCCCGATGTGGGGCTCGATCCCAGGACCCTGAGATAATGACAGGAGCCGAAGGCAGAGGCTTTAACCCACTGAGCCACCCAGGCGCCCTGAGAAGTGAGGACTATTGATGGAACAAGATTGGCTATAAATTGATAAATACTGGAGTTAGATGTTGAGAACACCTGTTCTATTTTTTATATATATCTGGGATTTTCTGTAGTCAGAATGTATATGTATGAATGTATATATAAATATATACGTGCATTTATGTTTTTTAACATATAAAAAGATTTCCAAGTTTTTGAGCTTGAGCAACTGTCTAATTAGTAGTGACATCAAATGAGATGAAGAACCCAGGCCCAAGAACAGATCTGGGCAAGGGTTGGGCAGTATGAAGGACCAAGGCCTGGAATTTGGCTCTGCTGTGTTTGAGGTTTCGGGCAACACCTAAAGGTTATATGCAGAATGCAGTGAGGAAGTAAGTTCAAAAGGGAAGAAAAGATCTGGAGGAGGAGGTCCCCAGGGTAGGTGGGCAGACAGAGGATAACAGGATAAAAGAAGACCCGGCAAACGGCCTGGGACTGTGTTAAAGTGTGGTGGTCCGTGGAAAGACCCTTCCGGAGGAGAACAGGAGGGATGAGATGGGCTGGTGGGGGGAGGGGGAGGAGGAAGTCAGGAGGATGATATTGTGGGAACTCAGGGCTGTCTCAGTGAGAGAGGGCACGGAGACAAGGACGGAAGGGGCGGCCCTGGGTTTGCTGCACAGGCCCCCGGTGCCTTCGAGAACCGTTGCCAGGTACTCACAGGGGCAAACGCTCCATCTCAGCTGGTTGAGTAATTCGTAGAGGCAGGAGATTTCTGGTTAAAGATGGCAAATTGTCACGTCCTTTTATTTCTACTTTCTCCCAAAACCTCACCAAAAAAAGAACAAAGGAATACTAATGGTATAAGCACAAGGACAAAGAGAATGGGAGAGAGGCCTTAGCAAATGAGAGATTTCTTCACATTTTTAGAAGATGAAAAACGAATGGAGTAGTGAGCAGGGCTGAGAAAATTGCATACCAAGTGTCTGCAAGGGTGATACTAAGAAGTGAGCCCCTTCGTGGCCCAGAGTCCCAGCGGGTTGGGGACTCAGAAATCCCATGTGCTCCAGGAGACAGTGGCGGGTATGAGGCGGAGAATAGGGATCCGTAAAAAGGTAGATGCTGGAGCACCTTCTCCCATCCTTGGCAGCCAGATGATGTCCCTTCCTTACTCCGCCAGGAGTTGGGAGGTTTCTTGTTCCAGAGACAGGGAATGTCCTGGGAGCCGGGGCGCCTCCCCTCCAAGCCAGCTGCCCAGATCCCAGGGCCCTGGCAGCCAGGAGCTTGGTGGTTCCTCTCTGGGGCAATGGAAGGACCCCTCACAGAAAGACTTGGAGATACGGACACAAAGGGCTCCTCCATGAACCAGTCTGGGGCCAGGCCGGCTGACTTTAGTTAGGGAAGCCTACCAGTACAAAACTCCACCATCCTTAGAGCTTCCGACTGGCTCTAAGCCAATATGGATCACTGGCTATTTGGGGAGAAGATAAGCAAAAACAAAAAACCTCCAAATCCTAAGGATGTTGTTTTTAATCGCTAAAACTCAGCCAAACTGCTTATCCTGGGGTACGGGATAGGTATGGGGATACATGAGAAGGTCGAGTAAAGATGCTTTCACATACTGCCTGAAACTGGTGGAGAGGCAGTGATTCCACAAGGAAGAATAAACCAAGGGAAGGAGAGGATGGGGGTGGGGGGGTGTAGGCAGAGAGGAGACAGAAGCCCAAGGCAGGAGAGGAGGGTCCCAGCCCAGCGGCACGGCAGTGGATAGGAACGGGAACCAGGGAGCCCGAGATGGAGGCACTGGTGGAGCTTCCAATCTGTTTGTTCATTTGAAGAAATAGTATCCAGAGAGGCCATGTGGTTCTTTTGTGCAGTAGGAGCATGAGTGATGGGGGATATGGAGTAAACACAGGACAGTTACTAACTGCAGAGGGGACATCAGCAGATTGTTCAGAAAATGAAATACAATCGTTCTATACTACTTGGCTAAATCCCACATAAGATTTATAAGGCTATAGTAAGGAAACAAAATATTAATCTATCTAAAAATGGTGCTATAATTATTTTGAGAGGACAGAGGGGACGGCAGGGTAGGAAGAAGGTCAGTGTGGTATCAAATCCTCACGGGCTGTAATTAAAAGTCGATATATAATGTCTAAAACTGATTAACCATGAAATAGTCACACATGCCTATTATTTGGGAACATGAAGGTAGATCCCAGAAGAAAACAACCGAGAGCAGTAAGAAGTGTTTGCTTCTGGAGAGTGGCTCAGGAGGATGGTGAGGAAGGGGGTAGGAAGTTGCTCTTTCACTTTTAAAACCATGTATACTATCTTGACAGGAAAAAATGTTAAGAATGAACGGGAGGGTAAGAAGTAGAGATAGAGAATGTAGACATCTTTTCCAAGAAGTTTACCAGTAAAGGAAAAGATGTAATATCTGATACTTACATAGTCTTAATACTTGGTATACGTCTAAGTACTTCATGTGTATGAACTAATATAATCCTCCTGTCAACCCTAGGAAGTAGGTACTGTTACTCTCCAAGTTTTCCAGATAAGGAAATGAATCCTATCCTCAGAGCTAGGACAAGGTGGGATTTGAACCCAGGCTGGATGGCACCAGAGCCCACATTCTTCACGCGGTGGGCAGAAGAGAGGGAAGGGTTGAGAAAGGGTTTATTTGTTTTTGGCTTTCATCTGTAGCAGCAAAGACATAAGAAGATCAGGCCAAGAAGATGGCGAATGGGGCCGGTCCAATGTTGGACTCTGGCCAGACAGTTGCTGTGGAAGGAAAAGAAAACCCATGAAGCTTGAGAGAGTAAACAAGAGGGCGATGGAGAGCTGAGCTGCAGGATCTGAGCTGTTAGAGAGGAGCTGGGGGGGCGCCTGGGTGGCTCAGTGGGTTAAGCCTCAGCCTTCGGCTCAGGTCATGGTCTCAGGGTTCTGGGGTCAAGCCCCGCATCGGGCTTTCTGCTCAGCGGGGAGCCTGCTTCCCTCTCTCTCTCTGCCTGCCTCTCTGCCTACTTGTGATCTTTGTATGTCAAATAAATAAAATCTTAAAAAAAAGAGAGAGAGAGGAGCCGGGTAGCACCCAAGGAGATGAAGGAAGAGCTCAAGAAGGGAGTGAGGGAAGCGGAGAGATGAGATGTCCTTGTGCTCAGAGAAGGTGGGTGGGACATTGGCTTGGAAGACTTGCCGCGTGGAATGAAAGACCATTCACACGTGCACACATCTATGCCCAGGGAGAGGTCCAGATCAGTATTTCCCAACACGTTATCAAGAAGTGTAGGAACTTTGTTGTCGTTTTGCTCAGCGGCTCCTCTGATTGTTGCATTGCTTATCTGATGAAACCCACAAAGAGAGTTTCTAAGCTGTTTGGAAGTGAGGCAGTGCTGGATAATGATGTGGCCTGGGGTGTCGTCATGGAAGTGGGTGCTGAGGTCGGGAGGTAAACAGTATGAGGTCACGATGACATGGGACAGCAGTCCTCTGGGTGCCGTGTGATAGTGGATGACGGCAGTTGGTGCATTTCTGTGAGCGAACTAGAGTGGGGCTGAGCGGGAGGCCGGCGGACACATGTCCTGGAAGGACAGAAGGTGGTGTCATGGGTTGAGCCTTGCCTCCCGTCTTCCTTCCGTGTAGCTGTCCACCACCCTGGAAGGTGGAGGTGCTGGTCTCCACCTCACCTGTTGGAACGGATCGGTGGGAAGAAGTACTTTAGAAAGGACGGCGTCTCCTTGCCCCCTAATTTTCCACCATCCCCCAAGGAATTCTTCCTTTCCATCCATCCCCTGAGGAGTTCTTCCATGGCAGTCATTCACATTTTTCTTAAACTTTGTTTTGAGATAACTGTGGATTCCCAGGGAGCTGCAAAGCCGTGCTTAGGGGAGTCTCATGCACTCTTCTCCCCGCATGAAGGTCTGAAAAAATTCCAGCCCAGTAGCAAAGCCAGTAAAAGGACATGGCTATGGTCCATGAAGGATACTCAGACACACACTCCTGTTTGTACGAGTGTGTGTGTGTCGGGGTGGGGGCAGGGCTCCCTCACAGGTTTGCCACACCTGGAGCCTTGGGTACCCACCACTACCACCAAGACCCAGGCCACCCCAGCCTCACTAGACTCCGTCGTGTCACTCGGTGGCCGTGCCCATGCCCTCAGCCCCATCCCTCATGCCTGGCAGCCACTCACCTGGCAGCCTGCTCCACGCTGCTGTCATTCATGAGGATCACGCAGCAGAAGTCACGTGCTGCATATCCTTGTGAGACAGGCTTATTTTTCATTCAGCACCATTTCCTCCAAGTGTATTCCATTGACTAGTTTTTTAGAAATTTGTACTGCCTTCTTTATGAAACACATTCATTTCTCCCCTGCCTTTGGGCCATCTCCCCTCCTGGAACATACCACTGCCCATAGCCCTCTCGACTGGGCTGTGTTCATCCCCTTCTCCGGAGGCTCTCCCTGCCCCGTGCCTAGAGCCTCTCTGTTTTTAGCATCAGTTATGTACTCCTCACACCGTCTCGCTCTCCGCTAGCAGGTAGAAGGCAGAGATCATGTCCAACTTACCTTTCTATCCCCAGCATCTAGTACAGTGCCTGAAATGTAGGAGGTACTCGGTAAATTCTTCTTTGGATGAATGAATGGTTGAAGCTGCCCTGTTTGGTTCTTACGTTGTGTCTTGAATATGTGATCTTCCCAATGAGACACTAAACGAGATTTTCAGCCCCTTGAAATCAGCCACAACATCCCATTCACTCGCCTGTGCTGGGTCTCCGTTAGGGCTGCGTTGGGTATCTGTATGTGGGTTCAGTGAGTATGTACCTTTATGTGTGTTGGGAGGAAGTGAGGGCGTAAGTGTTGATGGGGCCGGTTTCCCAGCTGCCCAGCCTGACTTCCCACAGTCAGCAGGACGGACCTGGAGATGTCGGGGCTGAAGACTCTAGAGCACGTGGCAGTGACAGTCTCCATCACTCACCCACGCCGTGGCAGCTTGGAACTGAAACTGTTTTGCCCCAGCGGCATGATGTCCCTTATCGGCACGCCTCGCAGCATGGACTCGTACGTATGCCTACCCGCACCTTCTGGGCTTTTTTTGGCAATGAGGAAAAGATAGAAAAAAGGCGGACACGGACACTGTCCTCTGCTGTCATGGCACTGGCTGACTGTGGTGGCGGGATGCCATTTCCTACCTGCTTCGTAGAGGTCACTTAAAACATGCTAAGCACCGCACTTGAGAAATACTTCCTCTAATGCTTACATGAACGATGCAGAGGAGACTTTACCCTCTTTTTACAGATGAGGAAACAAGTCACAGAGCTAGTAAGTGCCTCAGGAAGTAACAGTAAGCCTAAATCTGTCGAGCTCCCCGGCCTGTGGTCTCTCCACATCTGCTTTTCCCACTAGCACATGCTGACAAGTCCCTCAGCTCATGGGATCCCTGGGGAAGGGACAGCACTTGGGGACCCCTCATGGCGCGCTCCCCAGTAGCTGGAGCTCTGGCCACAACAGCTATGTTCTGATGGCTCCTACAGTTAGAAATCATGTTTGTGGCAGAGGGTCGGTCCCCTGCCCCACGTCTTCTGCATTTTCTACTCTTTTCTTCCCCCCCCAGAGACCCAAATGGCTTCAATGATTGGACCTTCTCCACTGTGCGGTGCTGGGGGGAAAGAGCGAAGGGGATTTACAGACTTGTGATCAGGGATGTAGGTAAGCCCGCCCCCCGCCTCGTATCCCCCACCATCTGGCCCCTCTGGAGCTCAGAGTCCCTGCAGAAACCGCCCCATGGAGAATACTGCCATCGGACCGACAGGGTAGCTGCCGAGAAATACACCCCATCTAGAACATGGGCCCTGAGATCTGAGACTGTTCATTGATCCTACCTCTCATGTTCCTTGGAGAAGTGACTGATCCATTTTTCCTCAGGATAGCAACAAAAATTCCTTGTTGAAACCACATTTCAAGTCCTTTCACATATAACCATCCTTCGACCAGCCCTGGTAGGCAGGTAAGGGCAGGACTAATTTTCACCATTTTTTGGTTGTTTTTGTTTTTGGTTTTTTTTTTTTCCCTTTGTTTTTTAACTGAGGCCCACCCAAGGTCTGAAGTGACTGGCACAAGGTCACACACTATTCCAGTGAGGAGAGTGGCAACGGAACCCAACTCTCCTGGCTTCCTGCCAAGTTAGGTAGTCACTAGACTGCTGGTTTTCAAATCTTGCTTTAATTTAGTAGAAGGACATTTTTTTCCCCCCAAGCAAAATCCCAGCTGAAACCCTAAAATGTGAAGGAAAGAAAGGCAGAACATCTTTGCTTCAGAACCACACCTTTCAGCCTCGCTGTCTCCATCCCTGAGGGCCCCCGAGAAGCACCTCAATAGAACCCCTGGGCAGTGGACCGTGTGGCCAAGTCCCCCCAGGGGCTGGGGTGGGGGCGGGCCTCTGCTGTTTGCACAGCCAGTGTGGGGGCCGAGCTCACGGACTGCCCCGCTTGCGGCTCTAGGAGACGAGACGCTCCAGGCTGGCGTCCTTCGGCAGTGGCAGCTGACCCTCTACGGCTCTGTGTGGAGTCCAGTGGACATCAGGGACAGGCAAAGGTGGGTTCCGGGCACACGTGCCGGGGGGAGGCAGCTCCTGGGGCCAGGAGAAGCCATGCAGGGAGCTCCACCGCCCTGGGACCCCTTCTTGCTGTGGGCCTTCCTCCCTCCCCAGCTGTGCAGTGGGAGAATCAATGACGCCAGGGGTCAGGGAACCAAGTTCAGGAGGGCGTCCTCCTCTCTTTTCTTCTGCACAGACTATTAGAAAGTGCCATGAGTGGAAAATACCTGCATGACGGCTTCACTCTGCCCTGCCCTCCTGGGCTGAAAATCCCCGAGGAAAACGGTTACACCATCACCCCTAACACCCTCAAGGTACGGGGGCCCAGCCTCCAGCTCCAGGCAGGCGGGAGGGCAGGAGTGTCCTGGGGGGTCTGGACCTTGCTGGGGTACTCCAGGTGACTTGAGAAGTGACGGGTTGCAAGGAGCTGGCTGGGCCCCCACTCGACTACTAGATCTAAGAGGGAGCTTCTTGGGTGGGGGCAAGGGCTTTGGGGTGGGAGAGGCAGTCCCGAAGGTGAGATTTTCTGAGCTCATTGTTCTGGGTTGAGAAAAGCCACAGGCTTTGGGAAACCATCCCTAACTTGGGTGCTTGACTTTTCCCCAGACTCTGGTGCTGGTAGGCAGTTTTACCATCTTCTGGACCGTGTACTACATGCTGGAAATCTATCTGAGCCAGAGGAATGTGGCCTCTCACCGAGTTTGCAGGAGTGGACCCTGCCACTGGCCCCAACGAAGCCAAAAAGCCAGGGAAGAGGGGACAGAGCTAGAATCAGTGCCACTTTGCAACAGCAAGGATCCAGACAGAGTGGAGACAGAAAGTGAGGGCCCTCCCACCACCTCTGAGCTCCTTGCCCCAGACCTGCTGGATCCAGGGGCCTGGGGCCTATCCCAGGACAGGAGTACCCTGAACTGCCCTCATCATCACCTAGCCCCAGACCTGCTGCAGGGGAAGGAGGAGCAGATTTGCTGACCCAAGGCCCAACAGGCTCAATATGGGACAGACTCTTCCTTCCCAAAGCTGGGGAATCTTGGAAGCCTGCTCTGAAGTCCCGGGAGCCCCGGAGAGAAGGCGGCCTGATGCTCCCATCGGGAATCCACAGGCTGGAGAGCACCCTCTGACTGTCTTCAGGGAGGCCGAGGGCCTTCTGAGGAATCGTGCCGTGTGAACAGTGTGGCCATGGCCACTGGATCTTCCTCCGACTGGACAGGAGCTTCCGGTTAGAAGGTCTTGACCAAGGGCTCAGCGCCCCCCCCCCCACAATGGGGCAGGCCTGTCTCCTCATTTCTCCTGGGCAAGCCGGTGATGTGGGTCAGAGGGACCCTCATCCATGCATGGGTGGGGCGGCGGCTGCTATGGCCAGAGGAGTCTCTCCGCAGAAACGTCCACGGGGTCACAGGGGAACAGGGCTCAGGGTGAAGGCTGGGAAGGGCCCGTGGGTATATGCCTGTCCTTTTAATGACCCAGGACCTAGAAAGAGCAATCTTTTCCTGTGCATCCCTCCCCTTCCTGCCTCTACCTGGAGCCTAGGACCTACTGGTATGATAGTTAGCCCTTGGCCCAGCACACTCACCCTGAAAGCCGCTGCCTCCTTAAGCCCTGGTCAGAAGCCAACCTTGAACACAGCCCTGACTCCTCCACCATCGCCCCCCACCCTCCACCCTGAGGGATCGGTACGACACTCCTGGCAAGGCCAGGAGGTTGGGCACGGCTCCCCAGGGCCTGCGGGGCAGGTCTGCAGCAGTACGACAGGGGTCCGCCACTGCCACTCCAGCCCTGCGAATGCCCTGTCTTCCTCTGCAAAGCGCTCAGGGAAATGGCCTTACCCGCTGGAGGCCAGCTATCTGCCTGACCAGCTAGGACTCCTCCCGGCCTTGGCCTCCTCCCCTCTTCTGAGCTAGTTGGTTGATCTAAATTTTTTTTTTTTTAACGCTTAAGATTTGGGTTTCTCTTTTCGCAGCAACATTTGGTTGAATGTTTTTCTGCACAGCTTTTCCAAAATAAAAACCTTCCACGCAACTCTGCCGCTCCGCATCCCCTTTCATCTGCCTCCCAGAGCTCATGTATGTCACTCCTCTTGGCCTTCGGTCCCCGTCCCTGAGATTCACTCCTCCTCTGCCTGGGCCTCTGAAGGAAGCTGACCCCCCCTGGGATCCCTGAATTCGGGGGGTCCTTCAGAGCTGACAGCCAGGAAAATGTAAATGTTCCCTGCCTCTTGCCTGCTCATAGCTGGTGGAACCGGAAGTGACTAGGGCAAATCAAACTCTGCCAGCCAGGCCTGAGAAAAGATTGATGTATATATTTGTTTCTTTTTTGAATTTCAACCTCCAAAATATTCCAGCAAAAAAAAAAAAAAAAAAAAAAAAAAAAAAACACGAGAGTTTGGGCTGGGTTTCCTTCAATGGGAATCTGCGGCCAAGGAGGATGGTGGACTTGCCCCTACCAGCTGCCCCCGGCCCATGTCCCCCCTCCATTGCCTGGCCCAAGGTGGCGGGAGGCGGGAGATGGTGGGAGACGGTAGGGAAGCTCGGAGGAGGGTTAGGGGAGTAGTGCTTTGGGATAAGAAGTTGGGCGGAAGCTGAGGGGTGGGGAAGAGCTGCCCAAGTGTGGTCACCTTTACTCAGTGACGGAGCCTCGAAGCTTGGCCGGGGCTGAAGGAACTACACGGTGTGGGTGAGTGGGCTAGGCAGGATGGCTGCGGCCGGCGAGCTGGGAAGGGCAGGGCCAGGGGCTGGCCCACTCCCTCTAACTGATGATCTGCCGAGGTCGTCCGTAGCCCGTCATGCCAGCCTGCGAGGCCCCTCTGTTGCTACCCATCTGTAGGCCAATGACATGCTTGCCCTCCTGCAGTTGGCTCTCTGTGAATTCCCTCTTATGCTCCTGGGCTTTCCTAGAAGCGGGAAAACCAGGATAAAGACTCACCAGGACTGCACATTCTCCACCTGGGTTCTGTTTCCTAGTCTCATCCCACGGCCCCCATCTCACTTCTCTTGTTTCCTTCACCTCGCGTGTCCCACGGGCCGTGGACATTGGCAAGCAGCAGGGACCCATCTTCCCCTTAGCCTAGACCTTCACTTTGTACCTTCCCAGCTATCTGCTGCCCCAGGTTAGCCCAGGCCACCTCCCATCTCACACAGAGATACATGCTTAGCGCACAAAGAACCCTGGTGGCCACGTACTTCATGAACCAGTTGGGGTCTCCACGGTAGTGCCCATCATTCTTGGTCACCGCCAAGCTGCCCAGGGCCATCAGGGTCCTCTGCACTGCTGCCAAGTCTTTGCCTGGGAGAATAAAGAAAGGAATGGGGGGGGCGGTGAACTTCAGGTCCACGTCCACAGGACTCCACAGCAGGGCCTGCCCCCCCCTCAGAAAACTGGCCAACCCGGGGGATGAGGAGGCTGCAGCAGATCCTACGATGCCCTCGAGTGTGGCTGGCATTCTCTCGGCACATCCCATTCCCACTCTGCAGACGTGTGGTGGCAAGCTTGGACCACTCCTTGTCCCCTCTGCCTCAGCTTCCTGTCCTCTACCTGCCGCCTCCACCCCCTCTTCTCTTTGTACCTTCAAAGAGGTCAACAGTCTGGAACATGTCAGTCTTGGTGACCCCGTAGTCCTCCGCTGCCTTCAGGAACTGAGCCACCTGCTCCATCTGCTTGAAGACCATGGAAGGAGGGTTGTCGGGCACCTTCACTGGCTTGGAGCCGTCAGGATACAGGCTGTTCACCAGCTTGCTCAGAATCTGCCGGGCACAGAACACAGCTTGGCACTCAGCTGGGGGTGCCTGCCCTGCAAGCCCAGCAGGATGGCGAAGCCCCAGCCCCCCTTCCCAGGGTGCCACTCACCACGCCGTTCTTCAGCCAGACCTGGAAGCCCAGGCGCCCGCGGTCCGGGCGCCCCACGTCGGGGCCACACTGCACTATGATCCACTCCACCAGCCTCTCCTCCAGCTCCTCGTCGTACTTCTTCTCGATTTTGGATTGTACTTCGCGGCTCATGCCATAGGAAGGACCCTTGTTGGCCATGTTGTGAGAGAGCTAAAGCAGCGCCGGCCAGAGAAGGGAGGTCAGAGGGTCAGAGAACAACTCGGCTCTCGCTTGTGCTAAGCAGGCCGTGGAGATCCAGGGGGATGGAGGGGGCGGGGCCAATCTGTCCTAGACATTGATTTACCTCCCCTGGTTTGCTCATTTTGTTTTCATGGCACTGCCCATCATCCTCTCCATCCAGGGAGCGTCTCTGAACTTAGGGACCAGAGAAACAGGACACCAGATCTTTGGAAGTCCAGAGCAAGGATAGTAAACTGACTTTGTGACAACCAGACGGTGGCAGGCATCTTAGGCTGCGCAGCACGTATGGTCTCCACCACTGCAGCGTGAAAGCAGCCTCAGACAATACGTAAACAAGGAAGCATGGCTTTGAGCCAATAAAACTTGACAAACAGCGGCTGCATTTGGCATACGGGCCAGAGTTTGACAACCACTGCTCTAGAGCCTTCTTTCTTTGCCAAGACTGGCCACAGAGGCATTAGAGGCCACAGAGGAGGCCACATGACCCCCTGCCCTGGCACAATAAGAGAGCAGCAGGTTTCCTTGTCCAGGTAGGCATGAGGGGGGTTGCTGCTTCCACCTGAAGTTATAGTTACCTTCTCCCTCCGCTTTAGCCTCTAGCCCCAAAGCTGGAACCGCAGAATGCCTGCTCTTTGCCAGCTCAGCTTGGCCTCCGGCCTGCAGCTGCAGAAGAGGCTCCAGCTTACCCACCCCTGGCAAGGCCGAGGAAGCCAGCAGAACCCATGAGCCTTTGGTCAAGAAGCCGCACTTCCTCAGGTGGCCCAGAAGAGAGAGAGAACTGACAGACCCACGGACTTCCCCTTGTGCCCCCCGCTCCCGCCACCCTAGTAGCTAGAGCAACTGAGGAGCCAGAGCCCTCCAGGGACCCCCCAGAGCCAAGAATCTGCCAGCCAGAACATGGGGAGCCCCTCCCTGTGTAGACCAGCCGCCAGCTGCTGCCCTAAGGCCTGGGGCTGGCCCTGCTTGGGAGAGCCTTGTAGTGTGGGGGAAAGTCTACAGGAGCAAGGCCTGCAAGGTGGCTGGTCCGAGGAACTGGACCTGGCTGCAGTGGTCACCCAGGGGTGGTGCTCAGAGCTCCCTGGGAGAGCCCTCCCTCCAAGAAAGGTACCAAATGAGGCCAGACCCATCGCCTGGCTTCAGAGAAGTCAGAGGTTGGGAGGGAGAGAATGGGCTGAGGAAGGGGTAGCAGCACGCTACCCCGACTCCCTCCCTGGCCAGAGGCAGACCTTCTCCCCACTCCCCACCACCGTGGACAGCCGAGTGAAAGTCCTCACTTGCCAGTGCTCCCTGGTGAGCTGCCCTACCCTTCTTCCCCTCCAGCTGACAACTTCCCTGCATTCAAGTTCCCTGTCTGTGCCCCGGGGAGGCGGGGATCTCTCTCAGAGGGCTCTGCCTTCACGGAGCCACTGTCTTGTTAAGTCGCCTCCTGGTGCTGACCTGGGACTGCTGGCCCTGACCCAGGGACAAAAACTGTTCCTTTCATTCTTTTCCAAGTCATCCCCTGAGGAGACAGCAAAGGTGGAGACAAAGAACTCATCTAAACTCTCCCTTCTCTCAGGAGGTGTAAAGCCCCAGAGGGCTGGGCCCCCTCTGAGCACCACCAGCCCTCTCCCCTGCCAGCTGACACCCAGAGAATCCCAAAACAGTCTCTGCTCTGTTTCCCTCTAAAGGGCCCCACCCCTTCCTTCCCCGCCTGCGCCTGCGGGGTGTGGGTCTCACACCTGCTTCCCTGCTTTCCAACCACCAGGGGGGCAAAGACTAGTGGTCAAAACCCATGAGTCAGCTGGGACCAGGTACCTTGGACCCACCCTGCAGCCCGGCCCGGCTCAGCCTTCACCCACCAGCCCAGGCAGGCAGCACGCATCCCTGTGGTCCAGGCACCCACCACCTTCCACAAGCCTGCTCCTCCCCCCCACTCTCCAACCTACCTGGCCTCTCATCTGCCCTCCCTCCCAGACAGTGGGCTGGGCCTGTGAAGAACAGGCCAAGACAGAGTGCCCCCCACCCCCTGCAGCTTCCAGTCTAGGAGACTCAGAGCAGACAGTGGTATCGAGGCCCACTGTGACAAGAACGCAAAGTTGCAGCCTGTAGATCCAGAGACAATATTTGGATTTTGATCAGAACAGGGAGGGGGAGGGGCGCCTGGGTGGCTCAGTTGCTTAAAGCCTCTGCCTTGGGCTCTGGTCATGATCCCAGGGTCCTGGGATCGAGCCCCATATCGGGCTCTCTGCTCAGCAGGGAGCCTGCTTCCCACACCCCCTGTGCCTGCCTCTCTGTGACTCGTGATCTCTGTCTGTCAAATAAATAAATAAAATCTTCAAAAAAAATAAAGAACAGGGAAGGGGATGAAAGGCACCCCACCCACCCCACCCTTCTCCCTTCTGGTGAAGAGTCTGAAAGTGGAGAGTTCCAAGAAATCCCTCTCAGTCCTCCAACCAAGGCCTCCAACCAGTCCCACCTAGATGTGCTGCTGGGAAGAGGAGAGGGAGAGGGAGAGGGTCGCCAGCCAAATCACCGAGGAGCCTTTCTTGATAAAGCCTCCTGGGACAGGACAGGCAGGACAGCCCCTGCTCTGTGGCTCTTGTCAGCTTCCCCCTCCACCCAGAGAAAGAATAAAGTCCAGCTGTAAAGGGACAGCGTGTACCTGCTACTAGCAGGAACCCCCAACTACTAGCAGCACCAGGGGTCTCTGCAGGACCGCCGGGCCCCCCTCTATCGGAAGACAGGAGCAAGCCTCTGGTGCTTTCTGACTCGGCCAGAGGTCCGGATTATCTCAGTTCTGGCAGCAGAGAAGTGCAGCTTCTCTAGCAGCTATTCACTGCTACCCCTTGGATAGCAACCACTAAGGGGAAGCAGCCAGATCCTTCTGAAAGGGCCCAGGGTCCCAGGCCCACCCAGGCCAACACTGCAAAACTCCCGCAGGACCCATCCCTTACCCCTCTGCCTGCAGCGGGCCACCTCCCATTTTCAGAGGATGGAAGGAGCCATGTGTCCAGAAAAGGCCCTCTTGTGCCCTTGCCCACCTGCCTGCGGCCCTCCCCGCTGCCTTAGTGGCTCCCCGGAGCTTCTCCTTTGCTGCTCAGGCCCTGGGTACCCACCCATGGGCCCACGCTCTCCAGCACTGGAGAACTTGCCACGCCCTTGCACAGCCTCCTGGATGGACAACAAATACAGCTTGTGTCTAACCCAACACCTCGAGCCCATCACACACCCCATGGGCATGACGAAGGGCTGAACACCGGAGCCCCCTGCCACACCCCAGGCATCAGGGTCTTTACCATCAGTCCCTCTGCATCAGCCAAGTCACCCTCAACATTTCCACCTGCCCCGGGCTCCCCAGTCTGAGCAAGATGGGATCTGGCAGGCTCATCCCCACCATCAAATAGGACACCTCACCAACTGGAGATCAGGAATGCACACTAACAGAGAGGGTGGCCTTCTCCACCCAGGAAGCTGGAGACCAGGACCCCCGAAGGCCCTGTCCCCAGGACCCCTACTGCCACCGTCAAGCCCTAGCCTGTCTGCCTTCCAACCCAGAGATACATGCACTTACAGGGGTTCCTCGGGCTCGCAGGAGGGAAGGAGCACTCCGTGTCTGAACTTGGACAGACAGGATGGGGCGCTGGCTGAGTGGGGGGTTTAAAGGGCTGCTGCCGGGGTGATGTCAGCCTCCCCCGCTGGCTCACCCCTCGGCCCCCTCCCTGCTAGAAGAACCCAGCCTGTTCCCCACCCCCGGCCCCCCCAGTGACTCCACACAGGCTCCATATTTGGGGAAAGACACCAAGTTGGAGCAGTCTGCCGGGGGCTGCCCGAGACATTCTCTGCGTGCTTTGGAGATGGAGCGGGCGGGGCGGAGCTGAGCTGCCGGCTGGGAAGCCGCCGGGAAAAGCCTTTTATGGGCAGGACCATGAAGGCCTCCCCTGCTCTCTGGACTTAGCGAGGCTCCTTCCTCACTGCTCCCTGCCCCTGAGTTTGAGGTCGGGGGGAATTCTAGAGGGTCTGGCCAGAGAGAGGGGGAAAGAGCTGGGGGGATCGGACTAACCAGCCACCCTGTCCTCCTGGGGGTTTCGCTCCAGTTGGAAATAGGAAATAAACTTTACTGAGAACCTACGACATGCCAGGGAAATGCTTTGCAAATGTTCTCATTTAATCCTCAGGGCTGTATCGTGGGAGCGTAATTACTAACCTCATTTTCAGATAAATCTCTTACTCAAGGCCACGTGGGTGGGGATGTCACGAGTGGCAGAAGCTGGGTGTCCCTGCTGGCCCCCGTGTGGGAGGGGAGAGGCTGGCAGACCCCCTCCTTCAGCTGTCCCACTCTGCTCAAGTTGAGAGCGTCCCGTTGTGGTGGGTCTGGAGTTCCCCGCTTTCGCTGGGGGCAGAATCTGAGGGCTCCGCCACAGCTCAGTCGAGCCTGGCCCCTAGCCCCTAGCCGGAGGATTTCTAAGGCCTGGCGGGGCTGAGACACCAGCGCTGGGTGGGAGGCTCCGAGGCTGCTATCCTTCCCTCCCTCCCGACCCTAGAGAACAGACTGGACTCCACCACTCCTGGAAGCAGACCCACTCATACCGTGGCTTAGAGCTGGTCTCAGGGGTCTGGGGAAGGGGTCCCCGAAGAAGGTTAGAGACTGCCAGTGGGGTCCCTTGGGCTGCCCGCTGTGAGACCACCCCAACCCTCTCCCTACGGCGGCCTAACAGGGAGGGGCTAACACTCTCCGCCACACCCTGGACACCCTCCAGGAGAGGCGCAGCTGCGCTTGGCAATGGGCGGTGGACGGTGGAGGGGACGCCCACCACAGCCAGCCTCCTAAGGCCAGAGCCCAGGGCCAGAGCTGGAGTGCCCCCCAGTGGCGGCTGCTGGGAACAGCAGGGAGGGGATCAGCTAGAGGAAGGCGGACATCGGACCTCGGGTTAAGTCTGAATTCACCAGCTTCCTGGCCCCCCAAATCTTGGCCTCCTAGGCCTGTTTGGAATCTAAATCAACTTTCTAGGGTTGTTTCCAAATTCCCTCTTCTGGGAGCCTGCCTGCCATCCACATGCACACTTCCCTATTATATAATCACCACTTTGTGTTCCTTGGAGAACCAGCCCTGCCTCATTCTGCCTTCTCCTGTCCATTAAAGTCACAGTCAGGGAGCACTGGCTGCACCCACAGTCTGCCAGGCTGGGAGAGGCTCAGGCCAGAAGGGAAGCTGGCCTGCCTTGAAGGTGAGGGGCCAGGTGGGCAGAGGCTGCTGCCATTTGCCAGGTAAGGTGGCGGGGGTTGGGGGGAGCGGCGGATCTCAGTGGCGAGACAGCACTACTACGACTTCTTCACTCCACCATCCTCTCTGCCCAGCACCGTGCCTGGCACGGTGCAGGCCCCTGGTACATGTTTCCTGAACTGAGGCAGTTGCTCAAAGGGGAGAAGAGACACGGGGGACTCAAGGACACATGGGGAAAACAAGGGGGACTCTACTTTCTTGAAAAGAGAAGGGCAGACCAGCAGAGCTGGGAAGCGGAAGGCCTCTGTCCCACCCTCCCTCCAACACCTCCACTTGGAAAGGGGGAGCAAAGAGGGGCCTGAGAAGCACGTCTGGTTGTTTCTTTAATTGAATGCAGACTCGTTCATAGAAAACAGAAACGCAACCGTAGCATGGACACAGACATTGAATGGAGTTCTGAAAAAAGATCCAGATCCACCTCCTCTCCCCAGTCCCAGGGAGAGCCATAAAAACAAGTTGGGCAGAATAAAACACACTCCCATCCCCAAGGCAGAGGCCCGACCTGACCTCCCCCAGCCTTGGCATCTGGCACGGACCAGGTAGGGTGATGGGGATCGAGGGACCACAGCAGCCAGGGGCCCAGAGCTGGGGCAACTCAGTGTAAACTCCTACACATATATGTGTGTGTGACTAACACAAAACTGGGCCGAAGACAGGACGGAAACACGGAAGCCAGCCCTGGGTCCCAGAGTGAGGCTGGACCGGGGACACCGAGGGGAACATGGTGTCCCTTCCTGAGCCTCCTTCTAAGATAGGCACTGGGGCTCCCACGGCTGTGAGGAGGCAGGAGGAGCTGGGCGCCTTGTATCCCCCTCCTTTGCTCCTGGACATTCTTGGGCAGCGTCAATGGCACTGAAAGGCCCCCAAATGGGGCTTGGCAGGACGGAGGGCTGGAAAGAAAAAGGAAGGGAAAGGGGGAACTGATCTCTCCCTCCGATCCTGGTGCCAACGTCAGTCTGGGGGCTGATGGGAAAGGAAGGTGACCTCTGAATCCAACCCCTCAGACCAAAGCGACTCTCCCACGTACACTGATCCTTACTACTACAGAGCCAGTCCCAAGCACAGGTCAGAGGGAGGAGGCAGCACTGGCTGCAGCCCCTCTTAGGCATTAGCACCGAAAGCCTGGCACCAGCTGGCCAGCCTCCAAAATCTTACACCCCCATTCCTCCCGACTGAAGCAGGCAGTGATGGCAGTCAGGGACGGACCCAAAAAGCAGTGGGGCCCTGGTGCAGGACAGAGAATCAGGCCCAACCAGGCCCTGGACTGGAGATCAGGAAGAAGAAAGGGCTTGGTGTCGCAGGCTCCTGAGGAGGGGAAGGACGGGCGGAATGCAAGGTGTGAGATGGGCAGGGCAACAACACTCTCTCCTTCATCCTAAAGAGGAACAAACGGAGAGCCAACGGACAGGGCCCATGAGAGGCTCTCAACACTGAAGCAGCAGCCATTGGCCAACATCTGGGGGGTTAGGGGAGTGGGCCTCCTCCCCAGGAGAGGATAGCCACAAGGCTCACAGCTCCCCCCACGACCGTCCCAGGTCAAGTCTGGGCCAGACCTAGCGGGCCCACCACCACCCGCGCTGGGCCGCAGGGTGAGGACTTACACCCCCAGAGCTACAGAGGCTCTAGGCAGTGAGGCAGAGGAGCTCGGGGGGGTTCCCCTGTGAGTAAAGCAAGGGGCCTGGCTCCCGCTAGAAGACGTAGATCTTGTCCCGCTGCACGGTGTCAAGGTCGTCGTCCAGCGTCAGCAACACCTGTGCGGTAGGACGGCGAGTCAGGCACAGGCCACGGGGCAACCTCGGCCTCTACCCCACCCCCGTGCTGGGGCAGGATAGCCTCACAGACCAGGAATGACCCAAACATGGCAATGGAGGAGAGGAAGTGCCAGATGTCGTGGTCGTCAAAGAAGTCCAGGAGGATGCAGTCGCGGTTGTGCTCCCGGGACTCGGCAGGTGTTTTCTGGGGAGGAAGAGGGAGAGCTGCCTGGGGCGCGCCCACCCAGGCCGGACTAGACCCGCCTGTGGCTGCCCGTGGCCAAGCTGCGGCCCGTGCCAGGCGCGAGCGCACCGTCCTCCCAACTCACCCTTGCCCTCGTCCCCCACAGCTAAGAATGGGCTTTTTGTGACAGATTTCTCCCGGAGGATGCTGGCTTCTGCCCCTGCTCCCATCGGCAACTCTGGGCTCACTTGTTCTCCAGAGCCTTACCGGCAGGCCACACAGCCCTCCGCGCCACCCAGGACTGGAGCCAAGACTGTGCGCCGCGACCTGCAGCACTCTGGGTCCTCCCTGCTTGCCATAACCCTACCCTACTAACCCTGCCTGGATATCACTGCATCTGGGGCTGTCCTTGCCACATGCTGAGGCCACTGAGACGACAACCATCCTGCCCTCGGGACTTCAGTCTTCACTCAGCCCCCAAATTCGTGTTTTCTCTGACCCCAAATCTGCCTCGTCTAGTTTTGCCTCTTGTCGTGAGTCTGGTCACAGCATCGCTGGGCCACAGGCCCTTTCTCATCACCCAAGGTCTTGTGAAGGCCATGAGCGAGGTCTGCCTCCGCAAGGAAGCTTTCCTGGACCTCCTAACTCTGTCCTCTGTTTTCGGGTCCATTCCCTCTCCCGTCCTTGCCTATCCGCTTCAGCTTGTGCATCATATTGCAAAGAGCAGTCCAGGAACCGATGGTCTCTCCTGAACTAGATTCTAAGTGCTTCAAAGGCAGAGACCCAGCAGGCTTGGTTCTGACCACAGAATCGAAACCCAAATCATGGCAGGTGCCTGCGAGGCCAGAGGGGAGAGCCTGGCACTTCCGGCTTCAAAACCCAGCTGTGCCACTCATTGGCTGTGTGACCTTGGGCAGGTCCCTTGGCCTCTCTGAACCTCAGCGGCCTCCTAGGCAAAACGGGGGTGGGGGTGGGGGGACAGCCCCATGCTGGTGTGTTGACTATTAGGAGGGTTAAGTGAAAAGGCGGCTGTGAAGGGGCGGGGTTAGCACACACAAACTATATTTGTGAAGAGAAGGGGCCCTGGGTGGGCTCACAGGGAGCCTGCGGACGAGCCCTACCCTCTCGGCAGGTCGCTCCTCACCTGCCAGGTGCTGAGTCCCTGGAAGAAGAAGAAGAGTGCGAAGCCCCACACCACGGACGTGCACACAATGCAGAGCAGTGGGATGAGCTTGATCCGCTCCCCGCTGCGGAGCTGTGGGAGGGAAGAGCAGCCTGAGGGCCAGACCCTGGCCTGGCCCATTCCCCGCACCCCACCCCGCCCTTTGTGTCACTTCTCAGCACACAGGATGGATCCTTCGGGAAGCCTTCCTAGATTCGCACCATCACCTTGTGTAGCTACACAGTGAATGTGTCCCACACCAGCAGGCTGGGGTCCTCACCCCTACATCCACCCTAGCTAGGCCCCCAGGTGCGCAGAGCCCCGTGCTGGCGGGGCGCGTTGGCCGGGGGCTCTCCTGGTGCAGAGGCTCCTCTCACACCAGCTGTCGGAGGCCCCCGCCTGTGCAGACCTGGTGACCCCCAGCTCAGACCCCCACTGCATTGCACGGGGCTCTTGCCACCCACAGGGCCACTCCTGGAGGAGGGAAGTCTCTGGATGCAGCTGGAGTACATGCAGGAGACTTTAGCCTCTCCCCTCCTCAGACCTCATGGCAGAGTTGAAGGAAAAACTCCCCCTCTCAGTGCTAACCGGAAGCAGGCCGTGCCTGGCTCCATCCCATAAAGGCAGGGCACCTGGTGGCGGAGGCCCAGCACCACTCACCTTCATGATAATGTAGAAGGCGAAGTAGAGAAGCAGGTTGCAGATGCCAATGGCCAACAAGTAGGAGGCGAAATCATTGGGGCGCATGATGAGCCCATAGGCAGCTCTAGCAAAGGGAGGGAATGCTGGTGAGGCCAGGGAGGACCAAGAGCAAGGCAAGGGCTCTCCCTCACCCCTACCCCACATTTTATGATGACGTGAGGCTGGGTTCAGAGGCCCACAGAAATGCTAGAACCCGAGGTGCCAACATTTCTCTCCTCAGCTCCCATTTCTCATGCCCAAAGCTGAGACTTTGTTCATGGCCCCCAAGGCAGCCAGTGGCTGGCCCAGTCCCCAGCCAGGCTACCACAGGCAGTGGCCAGACTCACAGCGACCAGTTGATAATGTTGCCCATAACCAGCAGCACCATGCGGTCCTGGAGGGAAGCAGAGAAACGAGGACTGAGCGCGGGGAAGAGAGAGAGGGAGAGAAGTGGAGGAAGGCCCAAGTCAGCCGCTGCCCGCCCTCCCCTGAGCTGTCAGCGGCGCCCCACCCCCCACCCCAGAGGGAGGAGAGAGGACAGAGAAGTTGAGGAGGGCTGGGGCGGGCCGGTACCACGTAGAGGGGCCCACTGCACTGCCGGATGCAGTCTGTGTAGAGCACGTGGAGGATGCGGCGGCAGATCCCTGAGTCTGCAAGAAGGGACCGAGCTGACGGGCACAGGCACCACTCTCTCCTGGCCCCTGGCCCACGCCAGCAGAGAGAACCCCAGGGCTTCGGAGGGCATGGCTGTGCCAACCCTCATCCAACTCCTCCCACTGTGATTCTTCCAGGGACCCCAGCAAGAGGGCAGAACCCAAAGTCGGAAGTGAGTGCGGGTTCCCAAGGCCACCGACCCCTCCTTCCAGGGGCCCGTCTGCCCAGACCCCCACGCCCTACCCCGGGCAGGCCCTCACCCAGCTTCCAGCGGCCCATGTAGTAGAGCTGTGTGCTGAGGAGCAGGGTGGCAATGATGTGAATGACCGAGAAGACGACCCAGAACGCTGTGTTCCCTTTGCCGAAGACCTGCCGGGGGCCGCCGTAGGCAGGGCTGAGGAGGTGCTGAGGAGAGCCACTACCCCAGCCCACCCTTCCTCCCGAGCAGCGGGGCTGGGGCTCTCCGGGCAGGCCCAGGGAAGGCACCTCAGGGACGGGATAGGGGGTGCATGCGGGGTGGGTACTGTGGGCCAGGGCCTCACCACGCCCAGCACGGAGAAGAAGATGACGATGGCCAGGCAGGCATAGGCGCTGTAGGCACTGGCATTGATGTCTGGATGCCGCTTCTGGTAGAGCTTCAGCATGCACAGCCCAGCAATCATGTACATGAATGACGTGTCTGGGTTGGGGGACAGGAACGTGAGCTACAAACACATCCACCAAACTTCAGCAGTGAACTCCCAGCCCAGACAGCCTGGGGGGCCGAGAAAGGCCCAACACCTTCCCATGGCCACAGAGCAGGAGGGCAGCGGGCTGAACGCCAGTCCCTTCACTGTCCCTAGGACAGCACACTGCGGCCCCACTGGCTGGCATCCAGTCTGACTTCCCCTGACAGCAAGGACAACTTAGCCTGAGCACCTTAAGATCAGAGACCAGAGCTCAAGTATGTTCCTTGTCTCGGCGTTTACCCTTGCTTTTCCATAGAAAACACTCAACAAAGGAATGCGGTAGCACCCAGCTGCCTCTTTTCTATAAAACTAGGACATGTGTGCCCACAGGAAGCCCAGCTCCGGAGTCTCCCACAGGGGCTGAGTGTTGGGGATCCCTGCGGGGGACCCGGGGATGGTGGAGGACCTCAGGCAGGTCCCTGCTCTCGGTGCAGCCAGGGAAGCAGGAGGCCCCACTCACCAAACTGGAAGTTGGTATAGTTGGGGCAGACATGATAGCAGGCACTAAGCAGCCCCTCCATCATCAGCGCTGTGCCCATGGCGTAGAACAGGCCAAAGTGTTTTGGGATCCCACATTCCTGTGGGGAGAAGGGAAGGGAGAGAGAAGGTGAGGCAGGAAGGGGGAGGGGAGGGATGGAGGGACAGAGAAGGGGAAAGAGGGACGGAGGGAGGGACCCAAAGAGGGGGAGCAGGAGAGAGGAACGGTGTGGCATGTGGTGGGGCATGTGGGCTGGGCCACGCCTGCTAGAAAGGGCCTGGAGGCCTCTGCGGCAGGTGCTGTCTCACCAGGGCATAGAGGTCGTTGCGCAGCAGGGCCCGGTTGTGGTTGATCTCCCGCTGCAGGATGATGAGCAGGAAGAGCAGCCCCAGCAGGATGTACCCCAGGTTGCTCAGGATGTTGTTGAAGGCGCTGTTAGGAGGGACAGGGGCGCATGGCCTCGGCCCTACCTGCGGCAGGCGTTGGCGGAGCCCTCCCCGCCTCCCCTGCCACCCCCAATCCCTAGCTCACTCCCGAAGACCCCCACCTGAGGTTGCCCAGCGGGTGGGCGCAGAGGAAGTTGTAGTAGCAGATGTCCTGATTCCCAGTGACATTCACCACCTGCAGCGGGGCACGGCGGCGGGAGGGGCTGCTGAAACACCTGACTTGGCCCGGAGCCCAGGCAAGAGGGAGCCAGGCCCGGGCCACACCACACAGTCCCACGTGGCAGGATGGCAAAGTGCCACACAAGCGGCTGGCCGGGCCAGCCCTCTCTGGCACAGTCCCCGCCCCTCGCACTACGTGGAGCCCAAGATCACGGGCATGACCATGACAGAGGGTCTTGCATCACAGCCCAGAGAAAAAGGAAGAGAAACCAAGGCCTACAAAGTCCTATGATCCTAGTTGCGTAAACCCCGCAACAAGCTGGGGAAGGTGCCGTCACCGTTACTGAACGACCCCATTTTGCAGATGAGAACACTGAAGCTCCCTGAGCGCGCTCCAGGTCACCCAGCCCGTGAGGCAGAGTTAGGCTCTGAACCCAGGTCCTGTGACCTATGACCTGTGCGCACGCCAGAGCCCCAGGCTGGGACACTCGGCAAGGGTGCTCTGCACGGGCCCAGGGGAGCCAGCCCGGCCTCTCACCGTCTGGTAGGTAATCACCAGCTGTACCACCGGAAGCGCATAAAAGACCGCGATGGTGGCGATGTTCCTGTGGGGTGAGGGACAGCGGTGAGGAGGCCGAACCCGAGACACGGCCACGCCACCCTGCCGGTAACAGGAGGCCTGGCCCACTCCACCCACTCACCAGAAGTAGATCTGGTACTTCTTCCGAAGGACGCGCTTGTCCTTGCGTGCCAGGTCGGCCACGTAGAGGTATTGCTGGGGAGAAGCTGCAGTGAGCCCCGCTTTCCCACTGCCCGGGAGACTGGAGAAGCCCCTCTTGCCCGGGTTAGAGGAAAACAAGAGAATCCCCCCGCCCCTCCCACAGGCCATAATTCTGCAGGGCCCGGCTCAAGGCCACCCCACTGCTGTTGGCCGGTCAGTCTGGCAGGGCTGGGAACGGAGTCAGCCTCTCCTGGGATCGATGCTGCCACAGCTGAGCTCTTTCCCTTTGTTCCCCTAAGATGTCACCCCAGAGGGAGCTGGGGCTCAGTGCTGGGGCCTGAACACAGAATCTACTTTCCTTGGGAAACCCATGGCCAGCGCCAGCCCACAGGGCATCGGACCTTGGTGCGAATGACATTCTTGTCGGAATCGATGTCCGTCAACGTGTCGTAGTCATCCTCTTCCACAGAGCTCATGGAGTCCAGGCGAGGCCGAGTGCCCACGGGGTCGAGGGAGCGATCTGGGGTGGGCAGGAGGAAACAGTTAACCCACAGGCACAGAACCTAAGGTCTGTCCCCACCCACCTAGGGCAATTGTCACAATTACTGGGTGATGGGCAGAGGCAAACTGTGGGCTCAGAGCAGGGGTGGAGGTGAGCTCAGGCCCAGGGCAAAGGTATCATAGGTGCTCCTAAGTCCTCAAGGGGAACAAGGGTGGGTTCTGGGAAGAGGCCACCAAAGAGGGACCCCTCCAGCCCTGTCCCCCTCACTGACATAGGACTTCTAGGCCAGGACCCTGAGCAGACCTTGGGCCCCAGACATAAGCAACAGGACTGAATTCGGCAGAAGTCATGCTGATTAGGTGCCCAGCTGTGTGGGTTCTGAGAGGGCATGGCCTTGGCCCCCACTTGGTAGAGACCCAGTGGGCTCTGGGGTACAGCAAGGGTGATACCTGCTCCTGTTCTTTTCTGGTGCCTTCAGAAGCTTCCTCTTGTTACCTTGCTGGAACGAAGTCCCCAGAGGCCAAGACATGATACCCCTGCCCATAGGCCCTACCCCAGCAGGCCAGGGAGTGAGGGTGCTGGCAAACGTGGCAGCAAACCAGAACATCTGGCCTAGGGGTAGGTGGGGTGCCAGTCCACCAGCATCGAGGCCAGTGCCTGCTTCTCTCAAAAGACACAAGAGCGGGCAATTATTGGCTTTAGATGGGGAAGCCAAGCACAAAGCGTCTCTCTGGCCCTGGAGCCTACCGGCCCCGGTCAACGGCCCTGGCAGGAGCAGATTGGCAGAGCAGCGCCCCCCCACCCCACATCTACCCATGGCAATGCACAGCTGCCGCATCTGGCCAAAGGGGAGGCGCCGCTTGAACTGGTCGTGCCCTTCAAAGGAAAGGGAAAGTTACCAGGAAGTGGGGCCAAGGAAGAGAGCATGAGAGGGGAGAGGGGCAGGGAGCCAGCAGCCCCTTTCCTGGTGCCAGCGTCTGGCAGAAGAGGCGGGTGCCCGTCACCACGCTTCACCCAGCCTGCTCCAGCCCTGCAAGGCCCCGCCTGCCTCACTCACCCTGGTAGCTGTAGGACAGGTCTCCGGTGCCCGTGCTATCCCCCAGGCCGTCTGTGGACCCGGAACTGTTCTCTGTGGGGGATGGGGCATGGGACGTAGTGAGGTCTCGGTGGGAGAGGACGGGGAGGCAGGGGTCGGGAGGGACCCCGTGGCCACTCTGCTGCCTTGGAGGTAGAAGCCCAGGCTGTGAGTGGGCAAGGACAACCTCTGGCGTTCACACGTACCGAAGGAGCCGTAGTTGTAGCCCTCATAAGGGGAGCTGCCAGGGAAGGAGTCGGCGAGCACCCGAGGGTGACCTGCAACGAGAAATCAGGGGCCCCTAAGCTCTGGCAACAGAGTGGGGCCCACAGCCAAGAAGAGAGACTCCAGAGAAGAGACACGGAGGAGCTACGCAGCTGCAAAGAGTAAGCACCTATCCTGACAAATGCACTACCTCCCACCCCCACCGACCGCCCCAGCCTCCCACGAGTGGCCCCGAAGAAGCCTTTGCCATCCTTTGTCCTCGCTCCAGAGACAGTGGTCAGCGAACCGATGTGTCTACATGACCAGCTAGGACAGCCCGGGTCCCGCCCAGACCCCCTGGTGCATCCCCTCCCTCGCCCATTCTGGACCTCAGCTCCTCTGCCCACAGCCCCTGGAGCTTACCAAGGAGAGAAGCTGAGAGAGAAGGTCCCAAGCAGGAGGGAGGATAGACAGAGAGGGAAGGAGGGAAGAAAAAGAGAGAGAATGAAAGGTTAATAACTGCCCCCGGACTCTGAGCTGTATTGCCTGAGGTGGACAGACAGTGTAGCTAGACCCAGAGAATGAACTGAGTGACAGCCATTAAGATGGGCATGTAAGGGTCGCAGGGGCACAAGAGCCCAGCCCTGTTTCCATCTATAGAGTGTTAGTCCCGATCTGAATACCCAGAAGCCCCCAGCTGGCCTTTCCTCCACCAGCCCCCGAGGGAACCATCCAGAAAGTCACAGAGCAAACTCTGCCCTCCCTGCCCAGGCCTCCGGAGGTACCGCTTTCTGGGCAGGCTCGGTCCATGGCCACCAGAAGCGTCTTCTTCCTCTGCCTGCAGGAACAGAATCCAGAGGCAAACCAGAGGGGCCAGGATGAGGATCTCTCCTACCCTGGACTGGACAGCTTCCACCCTCTCCACCCATAACCCTGTCCTCTGTCTGTGACCTTAAGGTTCTTCCCAGGCTGGGAAGCAATGTGGGGTTTCCTTGCTTGGGTAGAAGGTTGAGGGCAGGGGCTGGTTTCCAGAGGAGAGGCCCATGGAGCACTGACCCTGAAAGGGACCTGCCTTCCTATGCCCCAGGATGGTGTGGAGCTGGGGCCCTGGGCTGGCTTAGATCCTGCCAGGCCAGCTCCCCTGCTCAACCCACCCCAGAAAAGGGGGATGCCCAGTGGCCCTGCTTTACCTCCAGTTCTCCCAACAGGCCAGGAGGATGGTCAGCAGATAGAAGGAGAGAAATATGCCCAGGCAAAAGAGCATACCACCAACATAGGCCTCCGCTGTTGTGGGGGGACAGAGAGGAAGATGTGATGTAAGAAGAAGCATCAGACCTTCCAAGGATGCTTGCCATGGCACACAAGGGCCTGACAGGGTGAGCAATGGGCAGTTCCCCGAAATAGGCCAAACTCTGATGTGATTCCTGTCTCTCCTCCTATTGCTCCCTCAGCTAGAATTTTCTCCTCTCTTTCTTTCTCACAATCTCCATCCTGTTTTCTTTTCTTTCTTTTTCTTTTTAAGGTTTTGTTTATTTATTTGACAGAGAGAGAGAGAGAGAAAGAGATCACAAGTAGGCACAGAGAGTGGGAAAACAGGCTCCCTGCTGAGCAGAGAGCCCGATCTGGGGCTCGATCCCAGGACCCTGAGATCATGACCTGAGCCCACTGAGCCCCCCAGGCGCCCCCTCCATCCTGTTTTTAAACACAGCTTCCTTCCAAACACAGCTCAGGGGCTGCATCCTCTAGGAAAGCTTCTCTGTCCTGGGGTCCCAGTGACTGCCCTTTGCCCTTCACAGCTTCAGCACACTGCCCAGAAGCGGGCCCCTGTTCTTCAGACAGGAACTCTGAGGACTCTGGCCAATGCAAAACACCCGGCACAAAGACGGTGCTCAAGAAATATTTGCGGAATAAAGATTTCCTACAAGACAGGCAGCTTCTTTCCCCTCCCGTTACAATCCCTTATTTTTAGGTTCTATTTTCCAGTTTACAAAGGGCTCCATTCAATCACTCGGTAAATATTTATTGAGCATGACTAAGGGGCCTAACACTTTCCAGCTAATTTTGTGCTAAACCTCACAATTTGGTGAGACTACTGGGACAGATCCTATTATCATCAAGACAGAGAGACAGGGAAACTGAGGCTCAGTGAGACTGCACGGCTCACAAGGGGTGAAGAGAGAACTGGAACTCAGTAATTCAATTATTAGTGTCTGACTCTGTACTACACCACCCTGGGACCCACCCCCCATCGTGAAGGCTGCCAAGACCCCCCCCCCTTCCAGGCCCGCCAGTCTGCGTGTAGGCCCCCCCCACCCCGACCCGTCTGAGAGGAAGAGCCTCCCTCTTCCTCACTCAGCCACCCACACTCACACGTGACTGCTCGAGATACCACCACTGACAGGGTTTTCTGGCGGTGCCCTTGATCAACCGGTTCATCTGGAAGCAGAACGTCAAACAAGAAGCTGCCTGGAGCTTGGCTAAAAAGTTTGTGGGACCAGGCCTGGGAGAGTCCGGGGCCAAAACCTCACATCCCGGTGGACCCACCCATCAGCCACGCAGGTTCTTCTACCTCCTGGGGAGCGACCGAGCCCTCCCCACTCCCAAGGCCCAGGGTACACCGTGTACCTTCCACAAAGGGGTAGAAAGGCAAGGAGCCCCCGCAGGCCTGGTCTTCGGTCTTCACCACCACGACCACATAAAAGCTATTGCTGGGGAAGTCTTTGCGCTGCAGGATGACGAGGGGGATGACAAAACCATGGTTGTCGTCAACCACCATCAAAATCAATCCACAAAATGCGCACTTAATTTTATTTAGCCCACACTAAGGTCCCTACGAGATAAGTACTAGCACTGCCCTTATTAGGCTTTAGGGTTACACAGCCAGTAAGTGGTACAGCAGGGTTACCTGCTCCAGAGCCCAAATCGCGACCGCGTGCCACCCAGGTGAGCACACGTGTGCACGACCACCAGCAGGGGACCCATGGGCGTGCCGTGCGGTCTGGGCATAAGCCAGGAGGAAAAGTGGAGGGGCCTGCTGCCCCCTCAGTTGCAAGACTGGATGTTGTCAGGTGAGTGTGTGGCTTCACCCTCCCGGCCCCCAGCACAGGTTTCAGCCTTTTCGAGGGCAGCACTCAGCAGCAGCCAGGAACCTTTTCTCAATCTCTCTCTCTTTCTCTCTCTCTTTTTTTAGATCTTACTTACTTATTTGACAGAGAGTGAGTGAGCTCAAGCAGGGGGAGCAGCAGGCAGAGGGAGAGAGAAGGAGGCTCCCCAATGAGCAGAGAGCCTGATGCGGGACTGGATCCCAGGATCCTGGGATCATGACCTGAGCTGAAGGCAGATGCTGAACCGACTGAGCCACCCGGGCGCCCCTCCTTTTCCCCCTCCTAGCTCATGTTACAGTGAATGAAATAGATACGAAAGCCAGAAAGGGTTCTCTGCTCTCTCCTACCCCACACCCCACAAGGTGATTGGGAAGATGATTCAACCCTCACATAAAGTGCAGAGCCCCAAATCTCAGGGACTGGCAGGCCAAGACTCAGTCTTATCAGTAGGGTAAAAATGGGGGCAGGGGTGAAGGCGCAAGGGTTTGGAAAGTTCATCCCCTGGCTACATCTCCTACAGGGTCATGCGCATTTCCTACCTGCACAGTGATGGCAGCCTTCTTGGTCATAGTCTGGTACATGCCGATGAAGGCTACGTTGTTGTCTAGGTCATAGACAGGGCACTACAGAAGGAGGAGGGGAGAGGCAAATGGGCAGGAACCCAGGCCCTGGGTCCCCTCTTTAGCAGTCCTGCTCCCCGCTGGTGGAGAGCAAAAAAGGGCAGACAACCTACCAGGACATCCTGGATGGAGATGACTGAGCAGGGGAAGGCCTTGTTGGAGGTCACCTTGACAATCACTGAGTCCACTCCCTCCGGGAACTCATACTTGAAGTACTGAGGGCACAGGAGGGCAAGGAGAGCCCCATCTCATGAGGATGCTCTCTCTGTCCCTCTAGAAGGGAACAGTGTGTATCCTCTCAGAGTTGGGCAGTGGAAGCTCTCAGGGGAGAAGGACCCTGACCCCAAGCAGCCCAATTATATCACTCCCCTCAACCTCAGTGGGCACTCACAATAGTGTCCCAAGAGGCAAGGAGGAAAGGTGGCAGCCAGACCCCATGCCTCTGCACGTCCATGTGGCCTGTCCCTGACCACCTCAGGGCCAGAGCTCCTATTTCCAGACAGTCCCTCCATGGCCAGGGTGCAGTCAACCTGGGACTCCCAGCAGCCAATCTGGGACTCTGCTGACCACTCCTGCTCCCATGTCCCTGCTTCTCCAGAGGGCCAGCTGCCAGACAGATCTTACCTGGGGCTGGGCTGCCGTGGTATTGAAGCTAAACTGCTCCCCAGTCCTGGAGGGAGAAGAGCCCCCCCATCACGGTCACTCACAGAGCCTGGCAAAGAGGCCAGGCCCATGGTCCCCTGGGATGGCCCTTGCAGACCTGAGCACAAAGTCGTCCATCCGGCTGACCCGGAGCTGGTAGGTGGTGTTGACCGGTGACAGGGTGGACACATCCACATAGAAGAACTGGACCTCGGACTCATTCTTGGTTGGGGGCTGGCACAGAGTCCGCTCCACCTTCTGGTACAGGTACTTGCGCTGATACCTACAGCCCAAAGCAGAAAGCAGGACATTACTACTGTCCCAGCCAGCAGGCCACAGCATAGGAGCAAGGCCCCGACTCCCCATCTCTGGTTTCCAACATCTACCTACTCCTCCCCCAGCGAGGCTGACAAGCTCTAGGCTGGCTGGCCTGGCCACTGAGCAGCCCTCTGGTTCAGGGAATGGGGACGAGAAACAGAGGGGCTCCTGGGTGGCCTGAGGCCCTGGATCAGGCCCTAGGTGAGGCTCTCCCCTCCCTGATCCCCAGGTCCTACTCACAGCCCTCGCAGGATTAGGGGCACCTGGAAGGACACCACAGCCTCCTTCTGCCGGACCACGAACAGCAAAGGAGCCCCCTTCTGCTTGTTCAGGACATTCACGGACACACGCACGCCTTCTGTCTGCAGAATGACATGGAGACGTCCCTCAGTCAAGCCTGCAGTGAATCCACCTCAGCTCCTTGGGACACAGGGCTCCAGAGACCATGAGCCCGTCATGCCAACCACTTTGTTTTCCACCCCCAACCACCCCAGTCAGGCTGGTCAGCTAGCTATGCCCCTTCTGCCAGAGCAGCCCCAGTCTTCAGGAGGGATCTGCTCTGAGTTAGAGGAGAGGCTCTTGGAAGAGGGCCCGTCCTGGCTGGCAGACATGTGCAGGACAATGGGACCCACACAAACACAGGGCCTCACTTCCCAACAGGAAACACAACGGAGACTTTGGCCAAACCCAGGATACCCCATATCTATCCATGTTCACGGGATATACTCGCACAGGGACACGGGGACACAGGAGAGAAGAAGTGTTCCTCAATTTTCTTCCTTGTGAGCCAGGAAGTCCCCATTCAACAACTAATCTGGGGGCTAGAGCCAGTGGGGAGGCGGGGAACGAGACTGTTGAAAGCTAAGAAAGCCAAGTTCTATCCTTAGCTCTGACCAAGGGCCAGGGCTGTGGAGAAGTCACTTCACACCTCTGAGCCCCGATTTCCCCCTCTGTAAAATGCAGACACTCTCATTCTTGGTGCATGGAGGAACGTACAGTGGGAGCTTAAGAAAATCAGTCAATGGATCCTGGCAATGCTTGTTACTGGGCTGCTGAGACCCGAGCCCTAGGGCAATGTTTCCCAGAGGGGTAGAAAGTAACTCTCAGGAGGACCCCAGTTATGGGGGAGAAGGAAGAAAGGACTCCAAGCAGGAGGACATCAAACTTCAGAGAAACAGGCACTAAAGGCAGCTGCTGGTCTGCCACAGAAGGCAGATCCTGCCCCATTCTGAAAAATAATCACACTGCCACTCTCAGCTCTACCACTTCTTGGTAAATGCAATCACGGAGAGAGCCAGGCAGGAGACCACAGAGCCAGGCTCCAACAGTTCTCCAAATCTCGGCTCTGCCCCGGGGGGTCTAGACTTCCTAGATCTAGCTACAATCACGCTTAACACGTGGCTGGGGAGAAAATGAAAGAGAAAGTCAGGGTGAGGTAGCTTCCCCATTGGAGACAAACTTTCTCTCTCCTCCCATCCCACTTGGAGTTGGTCTTATCTCCACCACCTCTGACTGAACAAGGCCAGCGGGCTTTCTAAGGCAGAAAGAGTGGGAAGTCCTGCACTCATCTCCCTGGGGAGTCTCAGCTATAACTTGGCCAAGCAGAGCCTTTCAGTCAGTCTGTCTCATCTCCTTGGGGTTTTGTGGGCCAAGCCCAGTAGCTGGCCTGCTTCCGCCTACACCCAGACTGTGGGGCTGTCAGCTTTGGGGTGCTGGACCAGCCCTGCTCAGAGCACAGCTGCTGGAAAGGAGGGGCTCAAAGAGAAGATGGGAAGGAGACAACTTTAGAAACTGTCCAGTGGGAGCCTCAGAGAAACTGGTGGCAAAGCAAGGAGGACTGGTCAAAAGAGTCCACTGCGGTTCTGGGAAAACGAAACCCAGTAGGGTGCCGCGTTCATGGCCCCCTAAAGAGCAGAGGACTGACTGACTGGCAGAGCGCTGGTCTGCTCACCCACTCACCACCAGCCCCCCAGCCCGGCCCAGGCCAGCCCTCACCCGGTTTCGGGTCACAGTGTGGTTGAAGGTGTAGATGTTGACCAGCTCGCTGTTGACCTCATCCACGTAGGTGCGCTCAAACTCGGCGTCTTTCTGCGAGACGTTCTTGGGCCCCAGAACCCCCAGATGGCTCTCGACCGAGGCCACCAAGAGCGCCAAGAAGGGCAAGCCCAGAGCGAACATGGCCCCGGCAAGGCGGCAGTGGCGGCGGCGACAGCGGCGGCGGCGGGGACGGCGACAGGCGACAGGACACCTCCGGGACGGGTTGCGGCTCTGGCCGCAGCTTCCAGCATCTCACCAGGACCAGAACTTTAACCCCGGCCTGAGATTAGGAAACGTCCCCTCCCCGGAGCCGCAGAGACGCTCCCAGGGGGCCCGGCGGGGAGGGGCGGCGGGAGAGGGAGGGGAGGATGTGGGGTACGGACCAGCTCGCGAGGGGCTGAGCGCGGCCCGGAGACCCCGCGGC
Source organism: Mustela nigripes (assembly GCF_022355385.1). Classification (NCBI taxonomy): domain Eukaryota; kingdom Metazoa; phylum Chordata; class Mammalia; order Carnivora; family Mustelidae; genus Mustela; species Mustela nigripes. The sequence goes on from NC_081557.1 coordinate 92,048,832, forward strand.
CTCCGGCCGGGGCCGTGAGAGCCAGGGGGCGGCTGGTTGCTGGGAGCTAGGAGACGCCGGGGAAAGGGGAGGGAAGGAGGGAGGGAAGGAAGCCGGCGGCGGGGGCGGCCGGGAAGGGAGGAGGGTCTGAGGGTGAGGAGCGTGAAAGGTGGCAGCGACCCGACGCCGCGCGGCGCGGCACGGCGCGTTTTCCGGGGCGCGGGCCCTTTAAGGCCGGGCGGCCGCGGCGGCCCCCGTGCTCGCAACTCCGGGGAGTGTGCGGTGCCGCGAGGCGGTAAACAGCAGGGCTGCCGGCCCGCCCGCTGACGTCAGGAGAAACTGACACAGATTTAAAGGGCCAAGTCTCGGATTGGGCCTTAAAGGGGCCGCAGCCCTCCAGCTGGAAGCCATCTGGAGCTCCTGTCCCGCTACTACCTCCTCTTTCATAATCCTACCCGTCTCTGGAAGCGCGCTTTGGTTGGAATAGATGGATGTTTCCGTGAAGGATCTCCAAGTACTGGATTCTTGTTGACAAAGACTTCTTTGCTCAATGTAAGAATCCACCTCCATCCTCACCGCGTTTCCCACCGACGTCCCCCATCCTTGGGCCATTAAGAAAGGAAGACCTCGGGATGCCTGGGTAGCTCAGTGGGTTAAAGCCTCTGCCTTTGGCTCAGGTCACGATCTCAGGGTCCTGGAATCGAGCCCGGCATCGGGCTCTCTGCTCAGCAGGGAGCCTGCTTCCTCCTTTCTCTCTGCCTGCCTCTCTGTCTACTTGTGATCTCTGTCTGTCAAATAAATAAATAAAAATCTTAAAAAAAAAAGAAAAGAAAGGAAGAGCTCATTTAGGAGGACAGGAACTGGGCCTGGAAGCTTGCAGGGCTTTCTCCTCTGCAGAGGCAGCTAAAAGGCTCATTGAAAGACAGTGGCTTTCAGTATAAATCGATAAAAACTTCTCTACAAAATGTTTTGGCCTGTGTTTCAAGAATTTTAAAGAGCTTTATACTCTTTGACAGAGTAATTTCACTTTTGGGGCTCTATCCTAAGGAAATATGAAATACAGATTAAAAATGTATAGACATGGGCGCCTGGGTGGCTCAGTGGGTTAGGCTGCTGCCTTCGGTTGGGGTCATGATCTCAGGGTCCTGGGATCCAGTGCCCCATTGGGCTCTCTGCTCAGCAGGGAGCCTGCTTCCCCCTCTCTGTCTGCCTGCCTCTCTGCCTACTTGTGATCTTTCTCTGTCAAATAAATAAAAATCTTTAAAAAAAATGTATAGGGGTGCCTGGGTGGCTCAGTGGGTTAAAGCCTCTGCCTTCAGCTCAGGTCATGATCCCAGAGTCCTGGGATGGAGCCCCACATTGGGCTCTCTGCTCAGCAGGGAGCCTGCTTCCTCCTCTCTCTCTGCCTGCCTCTCTGCCTACTTGTGATCTCTGTCTGTCAAATAAATAAATAAAATCTTTTAAAAAAAATGTATAGGCAGTAATGCTTATGATTGCGATATTTGTAACATAAAGCATAAAGGAAACAACCTAAATGTCCACAATGAGGAAATGGTTAAAAGTGCTATTATGAAGCCATCCAAAATGAAGCTTAAGTCTTTAAGGAACAGGGGTGCCTGGGTGGCTCAGTGGGTTAAGACTCTGCCTTCGGCTCAGATCATGATCTCAGGGTCCTTGAATGGAGCCCCACATCGGGCTCTCCGCTCAGCAGGGAGCCTGCTTCCCTTCCTCTCTCACTGCCTGCCTCTCTGCCTGCTTGTGATCTCTGTCAAAAAAATAAATAAAATTAAAAAAAAAAAAAAGACTTTAAGGAACATGTCAACAGAGAACACTCACAATATGGCACTATATCAAGAGTATGGTTTCCAAATATGTAGGCATGCATAGAAAAGCATCGAGAAATCTTTGAATTACAAATGACTCTTAAAATGACATGTATCATTTCATCTAATTCCAAAAGTATAGAAAAGTAGCAAAAAGAAAAAAATCACTGGACTGTGGATGGTTTCAAAATGTTTTTAGATCTTTTAAAAGTGTATACATTTGGGGGTGCCTGGGTGGCTCGGTCCTTAAGCATCTGCCTTCAACTCGGGTCATGATCACAGGGTCCTGGGATCAAATCCCACATCAGGCTCCCTGCTCAGCAGGGAGTCTGCGTCTCCTTTTCCCACTCCCCCTGCTTGTATTCCCTCTCGAGCTGTCTCTCACTCTGTCAAATAAATAAATATTTATATTTTCTAGGATACACATGGATTTCTAAGACAAATAAGATTTGTTTAAAGGAAAAGAAATGTGGGGCGCCTGGGTGGCTCAGTGGATTAAGCTGCTGCCTTCGGCTCAGGTCATGATCTCAGTGTCCTGGGATCGAGCCCCACATCGGGCTCTCTGCACCCGGATGAAGCCACCTGGGCCAGAGACTTGTGGGAATTCTTTTCCTTCCAAGATTCCAGCAGCCGCAGCTCCTGCCCCTGCCTTATTCTCTGGGCTTTGTTCCAAAAAGGACTATTTTATCTCATAGCCAATTATAAATATTTATTCATTCCTGCAATAAATACTTAATGGGCACCTACTATGTGCAGGTACTGTTCTATTTATACTAGGCAAATTGTATGTGGAAGGATTAGACCTGGCCCCCTGCCCAAGCATTCGTGCTTGAGGATGAAGATCAAAAGCAGGCTGCAGGATCTGAAGAACCCTGGAAAGTCAGACTAAAGGGAAGCTTAGCAGACTCCTGGACCAAGCCTTCATTTTACAGACAGTAGAGTAGGTAATTTATTAGACTCCAGCACATTTGGACAAATCCGAATTGGAGGACCCTCAGAATAACAGGAAGAGTTTTCATTATAAGCCCATGCAATCCCCAGAAGTTTTTATCGATTTATACTGAAAGTCACTGACTACAGTGGATGTAGAATTTCCACATTCCAAGTGAATTCCATTTTCTCTCTCATGGTGACCTCCTCCTCGGCTTGCCAGTAAATCTGGAATTCTAAGAAATACTTCCATTCTGAGTTTGAGGTCCCCACTTAGCTTGATGTAATTTGACTGGTTTCTGGAACTTTCCTGGGTGCTGTAAGAACCTCTATTCTCAGCTATAGGCTGGTTGGTCCAGGTGCTATATTGAATAAGCCCAGGCTGGGGGCACTCTAACTCTGCCTCTTAGGCTTTGGGGCAAAGAGTGCCCTCCCACCTGCCCGGCCTGTTTAAAATGCATATCCAGACATGACTTCCAGTTGTTGAGTTGCAGTCTCTAGAAGTGCAGCCCAGGAATCTGGGTTTTACAAGCACTCCAGAAGCTTGATATGCACAATAGATTTTGAGAACCACTGCTCTGGGGCTAGACAACTGGGATGGGGACTGCTGATATTTGTTTGCTCCCTTTCTTCTAGAAGTATCTTAAGAGAAATCTGTCTAAATAAATCCAGAAGGGATCCTTCCCTTTTGCAAGGGCTCATGGGCTTAACCTTTGAATCCTCAGCAACTTCTGTGTTGGAAGAGGGCTTGAGGGCAACAGCCCCAGACTTTCTTGCAGTTCTCAGGTCTGCGGAACTTTCCTCAGCCCTTCTGCCCCACCCCCCCTAGGGAGGGAACAGCACAACCCAGTTATGAATAGATCCTTTCTCAGGTCTGGTAGTGCTGAGAGAAGGCCTTTTTGTTGGCTATAGCAGTTAGCATAAAAGAAGAGCAGTGCTGGGTCTCAAAACCAGACTTATGAGAGCAAAGGAGATATCAAGGCCTCAGAGCAACCCCCTGGACCTTCTGTGATGGTCCCGCTACTGCATTATCTGCCACCTTATAAAAAAAAAAAAAAACCGACTCCAGCCCTGGCAATGAGGGCAGGGTGGGGTCACAAGGCTCAGATGATTTCCCTCTAAAGCTTCCCTGTGAGCCATCCTTCCGATCCTGAGTGCAGAAAGGACCTAAAAAATGGGACCATTAACCAGGGAGCTGACAAGATTCCCAGTTTTCCATAGAGGGTAGAGTGGCTGTGCCAACGGGTGGGTGGCAGGATCAAACCCAACATTAGAATTAAGCAACTTTTACCCAGAAAAAGAAAGTTACACAAGCAAGCCCTCTAAAGGAAGGTAATTTCACCATGATGCACAGTGCAGGGAACTTGAAGTTCCCTATTTTCATCATGACCACAAAAGGGTCTCAGTGTATCCAGGGGGAGCTCAAACAGAATGGCCCAGGAGCCTCAGCAGCAAAAGCACTGTGTAGCCCTTCTTTCTCTCCATCATTCAAGCACTGTTCTTTCTCAGGGCTGCCCTTGGGTCTGGTCATCTCTCTAAGGCTTATGAAAATGGGATGCACATCAGATTCTGGGGCTTTGGTCTCAAACCTGTCACATGGTTTCTTGGTACTATGGAAAAAGCAAGGTCTTTGATGTCAGAAAGTTCTGTTTAAGTCCCTGCACTGTGCATCATGGTGAAATTAAACTTTTGGAGCCTTCCAGAGTCATGGCTTATGTCCCTTTACCTCCTAAATGCAGCACAGGGGAGCGGGGCTCGGCTGCATGCACCATCCTGAACTACGGTCTCAAGAATAGGAGGGGAGTCAAGGGAGAGCAGTTTTGACTGAGGGGGGCCAAGTTTCTGCCACAGACAGATCAGCCACTTTCCCTTTCCTGGGCTTTCACCGTTCTGACTGAGAAACTTGAACAATACATCAGGCCTCGCATCCTGGTACCCTGTGGCTGTGTGCTGGAATCAACGTCAGAGTTTTGCAGGAAATGACGCTGGTCAATCACGCAGCTGAAAACAAGAAGATAAAAAAATGGACCAACTCAAATCTGTCTCCAAAGATCGCTGATTAAGAATAAGCCATCCTCCTACCTCAAGAAAGCTTGGGTGTCCAGCTACGAAATCAGAAGACGCAACTCAAGAAGCTTTTCGTCCTCTCTGGCTGTTATCTGCAGATAACAGAGGCAGCGTCTCAGCCCTTACTCCATGTTGCTCTCAATAATAGAAAGGGTTCCCTCTCTTTACACTCTGGCTCACATACAGGCCACCTCCCGTAGCTTCTCCTGTTACCTCCCTGGTCCTCTGAGCCTTCACGACGGTGATTCTCTCATCCACGACACCTTTGTTCCTCTGAATCAGTCTTTTTCTTCAGTTTCACTTTTCCTATAAAAACCATCTTACTGGGGTGCCTGGGTGACTCAGTTGTTAAGCGTGTGCCCTCAGCTCAGGTCGTGGTCCCAAGGTCTTGGAATCAAGCCTGGCATCGGGCTCCTTGCTCAGTGGGAGGACTGCTTCTCTCTTTCCCACTCCCCCTGCTTGTGTTCCCTCTCTCGCTGTCTCTCTCTGACAAATAAATAAAATCTTTGAAAACAAAAAACAAAACCATAAACTATCTTATTAATTCCATCTAGTTTCAATCAAACAATTCCAGAAAATGTGTCAAAAACTGGTGATGGGTATGTATGGCATCTAGTTTTTAAGTGACTTTTATTGATCCTTATTAATAACCTGCATTGTTCCTCACAAGCAGCAGTGTAGTATTATTGAAAGAACAGGAAGTGCAGTTGAAAGATTTGTATTCTGATTTTGGTGCTGACGGTTGGCTAGATGACCATGGACAAATCACTCAACCTCCTGTTCATTCTTTCGTTTATTCAATGCCTAGTGTGTACTAGTCACTAAGCTGGGTGCTGGGAACACAGATACTTACAACACATTCTCTGTTCTTAAGAATTCATAATCTAACAGTGTGGACAAATGGGTAAGCATATAATACAGAGTAAGTGCAATGATAAGTTACACAAGGTATTATGGGAACTCAGAGATGAGAGATCTAGTACAAACCAGGGCTGGAAATGAGGGAAATCAGGAGAAATCAGAAAACACCCCAGGAGGTGTCCCTAAGGGGGATCTGAAAAGATGAATAGAAGATGGTCTAGCAAAGGAATAGGAGCATTTTCGACAAGGGGCCTTGACTTAGAGCAAAGTCATAGACTCAAAGTTCAGTGCTATTGGCACAAAGGTTCAAAGGGGTGGGAAGATACGCATTGAAGAGGGTCAAGTCATGGAGGGCATAGGATGTTCTCTCTAATGGCTTCGACTGCTAGTTATTGATGAGCTTACCACAGTATACTAACGTGTCATGAAGGTCAAAGCTTGAACAGTTTGCAGAATGTCTTTTGAGAACATAAAAGCAATAGTATAAAATCAGGCCAGAGTAGAAAATAGACTATGTGCTTATCAAACATTGAAGACCTTTGCTTCATGGCTATGTAAAAATACGTTGCCGAGTGAAGATTTCACCCCTGCAATGACAGGAGAAAAGTAGGAGATGGGACTCTCCTGCTGGTTTTGTCCAGTTTTTCCCCAAGTGGGTGCTGGCGAGGGAGCCTTCCCTCCTACCCACCCACTTGTCCCCGGCCAGTGAAGTTCACCTGGCTAGTAGTTTGGATGCGCTTAACAAAGGGCTTGGGCTACTTTCACTGGGTAGAGAAGAACCTGGTGTGATTAGGCAGGGGAGGAAGACGACTAGAAAAACAGAAGTATCTTGGGATCTCCATATTCTCTTCTCTTCCAGGACTGAACCAGTTTAACTCAGTAGCATCACTGTGGTGAAGAGTGATAAAGTAGCTGATACAAAAAACACAGAAGCTTGCAGCTGTTAAGAAACTTTAGTGGCATAGCCATCTGCTGTAATTACTGCTGGCGTGGTTGGTCGCTAGTCATCAGGTTGGGTCCTGATGGCCCGGTTGAGTAACTGACCCTTGTTCTACTGTCATTACTGTGAAAAGGTCATGCTTGGGTCAGGCTGTTTTAGACTAGGAGGCAAAGATGCAACGTGAGAGCTGAGTCCATGCTCAAGGTTCCTGTCCTGAACTCTGTGGTCACATGATATTATGGGCCTGAGGCTACTGATGCCCTTCATCCAGCTCAGATGTGGTGGTCTACAGCACACAACCAGCCTAACCTGCCTGTGCAAACAGTCCGGACTCACGGGTAACGGGCGACTACAAAGAGGCAAGCTGTACTTTAAGTTTCTGTATGGATGAACCCTCAATGTTTTCATCTACCCTTGTGGTCCCCACCCCCAACTCCTCAGCACATGGAAGCTGGTAACTTTCTAATTTGATTATCTTTTTTTTTTTTTATGAACATATATTTTTATCCCCAGGGGTACAGGTCTGTGAATCACCAGGTTTACACATTTAATTTGATTATCTTTTTGCCATTTGACTATAGTTTCCTGATTCCTTTAGATCTTAAACATTATTTACCCAAGTGTCTTCCTGTCAGTCTGAACTTAATGGACATGTTAACAGTGAAGCAGTCTTTGAACTCCTTCATGTGTACAACCACAAATTCTTGCTCCACGAACACAATTTCACTCTACTGCTGGTTTCAGGTAGAAAGCAAGATGGCCAGGTAACGAACTTTAAATAAATTCTAATAATCATGTGGCCGTGTGGAGGACAGAAGGTAATGGAGTATACCAGCTGCAGAAAGTTCTGAAGGAAGCTGCTGGCTTGGTCCAGGTGAGAAGATGCTCGCTTCATTCCCAGGACCTTCAACTGAAAGGAAACTAGGAATGTATCTATCATGAACTCACTGAATCAGAATCTACAACTAGAAAGACAGCCCAGATTGGATGAAAGTGGCAAAGCAAGGACTCTGAAATCCGGTTTTAAAACTGGGTTCAAATCCCAGCTCAGGCACCAAAATTATAAGACTTCTTAGATGGATACCATCTATCTCTCCCCGGGCCTCTCAGCCAACAGCAGAAAAGGGATGGATACACCTATGTAATATTAGTAGGGTTTTCTCCCTAGATGGCCCAAGAACTCAAAATAGTCCAATTAATTTGAAGTACTCAAGTGCATGCTGGGGGGGAGGGGAAGAGTAACAGAGTTACTCTGAAGTGTAAAAAAGGAAACTGATGATTATTAGTGTGAGGAATACAGTGAGAAACAGTGGAAATTACAAATTCTGAAGACTGAAATTAGGAAAAAAGACCAAGAGGTTAGTTTAACAGTTTAAGAATCAGTTCTTTTTAACTGACAGATACGCATAAGCAATCTGAAATACTTCCTTTGACAACTTCCCCAGGTGTCTAGTGAGGGTTCCCTGTATCTGCTCCTCCCATCCTTCCCTCTTTAACCCTGAGATGTGGAGACAGTCAGCCCAGTACATTCAGTTCCCTGGAAAAGCGGCAGGATGTTCTAAGTACCCAATGTGCTTGTGATAAGGTTGGGGAGGGGGTGGGAGGGGTAGGCATCCCCTTCCCCCCCACCCACTGGAATCCAGACTCTGATAAAGGAGACAGAAAGACATAAGCAAGTTTGAGTGAAATGTTTACATTTATATTGAAATATGCACTAAAACAGAATGAGTTCTACTAGTCAATGAAACTTCGCCAAAGCAGAATCACAAACTTCTGTTGGGGAGGTCCAGTCAGCTAGCAGCAGTGATCCCCAAGCAGGAACACCAAGGAGAAGCCTGGGAGACCCCACTCCAAAAAGCCTCCTTTCAAGAGACCCCAATTCACTTCTCCCACATGCACCCACACAGATTTAGGAGCGTGGACATGCTCCTCATTTTCATATATTTTTAGTTTCTTCTTCACTGCAATAAATATAAAATTGGCAATGCTCATACACCACAGCACAGACAGTATTTCAGGCTTTAGCATACAACTGTAAACAGTGACTAGGTTTTTTTAAAAGTGTTTCTGTTTGTTAACAAGAGACAGAATTCTTAAGAGCAGGGCATGAGCTACTCAAGATTTGTTTTGCTGGGTAAAGGTTTTTCACAGAAGTTCTGGTTTAGAAAGATGCCTCCAACAGTCCAAAAAGACCCTAAAGTGGGCGCCAGACCACTGCCTGTGGCAGCCTAGGATACGGAGGTGGCAAAACACCAGGCCTTAGGTCATCCGTGGCAGGACATCCTCAACCTGCCACATTTACAATGCGTCCACAGAAATCCACAACCATCACTGGCTGCCGGCAACGTATCGGGAATGGATGGGCGAAGGAATGGAAATTTGCTCGGAGGGAGGATCAGAACACCTCTGCTAGCTGTCTGGAAAGTTGGCCCCTTAATCACAATGACAACTAGGACATTTCATTTGGACAGTGCATAACATTTAAATATACATGAAAGTATAAAGAGAGACATCCAAAGAGTAAGCATTAAGTTCTGTCACTGCAGCAAACAGGGATGTTGATCAAAGAAAAACAGATGGAACACTTTTTGCCTAAAGCAGTGCAAAGAAAGTGGGCAAGAAATGAAAGTGGACTCGGTATCTGCACATTAGCAATGGGGCAGATTTTATTTAAGAGGCTAGTGGTTCAAATACTATTGCTCGAATCGCTCTGGTAGGTATAAAATGTAGTAACACCCAAGGTTTACACACATAAGCAAAGGAGCCGAAGGTCAGCTCACCAAGGGCTATTTGATCCTTAGCCAAGAGGGAAGCCAGAAGCGCATGCCGCAGGAATAACCTAATGGGTTTGTCTGGGCGATACTCCCGCCCTCTGACAAATGGAAAAAGACCCGGATAAGATGGGTCTTCTCGCACACAAACTTCTCTGCCCTCCTTAGAACTATGCCTCAGCTAAGAAAAAACCTGTCTTGATAAACTCAAGACTCTGGGCTCCTAAAAACTGAGGGAACCTTAATGTGAGAAACGAGTCTAGTAAACATCACATGTACTTTGTCGTTAGTGAAGACATGATACATTCAGACACGTATTAAAAAAAAAAAAAAAAAAAGACTAAAAATAAGACAAAAAAATTCCTAGAAAGATGTTTCACAAGAAAAACATCAGCCCAAGTTCTATCCCTCTCCATGAGAAGTGGCTCCTAGCACAAATCAGCAACCCTTCCAACTCACCAAAGCACCAGCACTTGCCTTGCAAGCAGAACATCGGACATATGCCTTAGTCGCTGAACTTGAATGTTAAGCACAATCAGTGCACAGCACATTCTGATAGGCTACTCCAATACCCACCTGGTCCAGTTTAAAATATTTGTTTGTAGGTCCAGTTTGTATATATCCCATAGGTATACTAACAATGAACCATGTACTGTCCCACTGTTTCTGCTTGAAGCTCAAGCAAACCATTAAGGTCATAAAGAGCTCTCTTGAAAGAAATTTTCAAACCCTGAAAGTCAAACAAACCTAGTTCTTTTTCTCTAAAACGGTGGGATCAAGGCAGTATGCCTACTCTGAAGAGCGGCTCCATTTGCTTCCCCATGAAAAAAGGCCAAATTTTCCTGGACTGATATAATTTAAAAAACTAAGCCAATAAAAAAATAAAATATACATCCTAAGATACTATAAAACTCGAAATAATGTCAGGGCTTATGGAATGGGAAACAGAGTTCTGGTTGCCTTTTTTTTTTCTCTCTCCAAAAAAAGTGTAGCACATTTTGAGGGAAAAACAAACCAAACCAAACCAGAACTCCAAATGTGGACAGCACTACACCGACTACGCACAGAGCACCACACAAGAATGAGCTGCACATCAGTACTAGGATCATGAGAGTAAATGGCTGGGGACTTACATTTCCAGCAACAAAGCTCCTAGATCAAAAATGTGTTAAAAGCCTGTAATGTCAACAGGGACCCCCCCAAAAAACAAAGAGGGGATGAGGGGAAAGAGGGAGGAAAGGCTGCATGCATGGGTCTATTATAGACATGATATTCAGCAGCATAAAAATAATACCCTCCGTAGAGTCCCCCAAATGGGGCAAAACCTATCTTCCACTGCTAAACATGGGAAAGATTAAGAAAGTGGAACAAATTCACTTGTAACCATAGCATCTCCCATATCTGAATCACAAGCATGTTCGATCTGATGCTATATGTTAAGAAAATGTTGTGAATACATAGGAGTAAAGCAAACTAAAAACACAGGGCTAAATTATTAACTTTAAAAACTGGTAAAGACATCTGTTTTAAAGCCAAGTTGGTGTGATCCTGATCGTTACTCTATATGACATAATCCATAGAAAGAAAAGCCAAGAAAAAAAAATCTTCATTTTGTTCAGTCCTTAGGCTCGATGTTGTCCTAGGAAAAACTGTGATAATTCAATGAGTATGTCACACATACAACTAAAAAAGTCCCCTTCTGATTTCAAATGAATTTAAACAACAATCTTCCTTGGCTAATTTGTCTCCTGTGTCAAACCAACCTTCTATGTACAGGACCAGTTTAAATCCCTCCTCCCCTTCAAACACTAGATATGAACATCCAGGAACATTCTACAATGCAAAGTGCCTTAGGAAAGAGAAGGATTCTGTAGTGCCAGTGATATAACTGATCTGAGGAAGCTGGGGTGCGAGTAACACTGATGGGAGCCAGTCAGGCGATGGTGGTTTGTTTCTCCTCCGGGGTTTCCTCCAATAACTGCATGATCAGTTCATGCAGGGGTTTGCAGATCTTCGCGTAGCCCCCTCCTGTGAGGTGCAGAAAATCAAACATGTCGTGGCAGGAGATGGCACCGTCCGAGTGCACGAAGCCCCCATCTGTGTCCAGGAGCTGGACGTTGGCGAGCTTCGGCAGGGAAACCTTGAGGAGCTGGTTCACCTTGGCATTCTTTTGCCTCAACGGGTTGGGCTTCTCACCTCGAGGTAACAAACCCTGGGGCAAAGCAGAGAAGAGCAGATGAGAAGAGTCGCTGGTTTTTCTCTCCTGACTTACCTGTGGTTTCCAAGATTCCTGGAAGGATTGCTGCATTAGACACTCTTGAAACTTGGATTTCTCAAACACTAGACCAGAAACTCTGGACTAGATGGGTTTTAGTGACAGTTCTTTGACCACTCCTCCTCCCGTCCCTTAACTGCTGGTATGCTTCAGGGTCTTGTCCTTGACCCACTGCTCGGCCCACTCTGAACGCTGTAGCCCAGAACCCAACTTCTCAAACTTCCCAAACTTCCTGAGGCACTCCCGACCTGACATGTCCAAAACCAATTCATCATCTCCGAGGCTATGCTCCTTCCACATTCTCTGTAGCAACTGACCATTCCGACATCCCGGCGTCTTTCACTTCACATACCTTATCTATTTACAATTAAACTACTCATCCTCAGTACTTTCCAAAACATTTCTGCCCCTTTCATTCCGGTAACACATGCTGCTCTGGCTTGGAAACTTATCACTATTCACTCAGTTAATGTTAAGTCTCCTGACTGGTCTTCCTACCTCCAGTGTGGTTGTCCCTTCAATTCATTCTCCACTCAGTCACCAGAATCATCTAGCTCCACTGCTGGCTGTATTTATGGATGCTACATGGAACCTGTCCTACTGTACATGAGAAACAGTGGGAGCACATGTGGTCTTGAACAATCAGAGCCACATAGTATCTGCTAGGATAAAACAGGTATTTCCTACATTCATTGTTAACTTACGTTAATTCTCTAACTTTCAGATAAATCCTGGGTCTGTCCTCCTATAGTTGATAAAGGTCCACCCTTATGTGGCAAGAGCAAGGCTTATCATCTCAAACTAGAAATGTCCTTTTATAGATGTTGACCCTATTATAAAATTACTGTCGAGAACCTTTCAATCAGTTTGTAACTAATGACAGCACACAAGTTATTCCTACGTAGGCAAAAAAATTTCTACCCATTTCTCCTACGGACTACGGTGAAGAGGTTTTATTTTAAAAAATAGATTTTCTGTGGGTATTCTACTGAAAGGAAAAAAAAAGCTTTATGCCAAAGTAAATACTTGTTCACACATCCGCTTTTAATTTTTTTCAGCAAAAATGTTGGAAGCTTTACTACCACTTTATTATGTGATTGTGTAGTTCCAAATGAGAACTATGGATACTTATGACTCTGCTACCTTAGACCATCTCCTCTCATTGTTAAGCGCCTCAAGAATTCCACAGATGAAGTCAATCCACAACCCTCGTTTACATAACTGGTAAAGCACTGGGCTCTGGATCTAGCACTCACAAAGAACTGCCCTCCGTGATTCCGTATCTAAGTCTCGATGAGATGTGAGCAACCGGAAAGGATGACCAGTGAACAACATACACACACTCTGCTCCAAGAGTCAAAGCAATAAAAAAATGAGTAAACCTTAAGAACAGGGCACTGCACCTCTGATTTTCAAACAAGGACAATGTGTGTTTGCACTGCATTTTCCTTAATATGAAAATACCAAAGGTATACCATGTGATTTTTCCCAGTAATAATTAATTACTAAAATACTATCATGTTAAAAGAAACAAAAAGGAAAAATATCATGCCCCTAATCTCTTTACCAAAGGACTACAGCAAACCATTGATCAACATAGGTTTCAAGTGCACAGGCTCACATATTCCCAAATGTTTTTCAATAAATATAGTACTGTAAAAGTATTTTTTCTCCCTTATGGTTTTCTCAGTCACATTTTCTTTTTCCTAGCTTTGTTGTTGAGAATACTGTACATCATACACATAACATGCCACATATGTGTTAATCTACTGCTTATCAGGAGAGCTTCTGATTAGACTATCAGTAGTTAAATTTTAGAGTAAAAAGTTATACACAGATTTTCGACTGTATGGGGATCAGTGCCCTTCAAGGGTCATTTGTATTTTAAGTAATTCTAAATAAAATATACATATAGCTTAGTATTTGGACTTTCCACTTAAATGCGTCATAAATCTTGTTTCCACAGGGGCACCTGGGTGGCTCAGTGGGTTAAGCCACTGCTTTCAGCTCAGGTCATGATCCCAGGGTCCTCGGATCGAGCCCCGCATCGGGCTCTCTGCTCAGCAGGGAGCCTGCTTCCCCCTCTCTCTCTGTCTGCCTCTCTGCCTACTTGTGATCTCTGCCTGTCAAATAAATAAATAAAATCTTAAAAAAAAAAATCTTGTTTCCACAAAATTCTCGTAACTGTCACTGGATCGTGGCTATTATGTTCAGTGACTTCTGCAATCATGCTCTCACAGAGTCATTTAGGGTACTGCTGATGTTTGGGTGTTGTAGAGAACACCAGTATATATCAAATTTAAGTCTGGTTGAAACAAAGACTATTTATAGAGGATTTATTCGGCAACATTCATACAACAAATGTGTCCTAAGCAGCTCCAGTACCAGCCACTGTACCTCAGAGGTGGACTCATGACCACAACCCTTTCTGGAGTAATACTAGGGTATAAACACGTGCACTACATTAAATACCATGGAATAAAAAAATAAGCACTGGCACCAATAAGAAAAATCCAAACTCCTCTAGCAAGGCATACAAATCCCTACATAACTTGGATAACTTGGCCATTGCCTTTTTCTCCTACCCATTCCAGCCTTGAACTTTGTTCAATGACAGCCCTAAAATTCTTCAAGCACCCCCCTTCACTTTCGCAACAAACACACACAAGTATAAGCCTTTTACCATTTTCCTCCCCTCCCTCTATCATGCCTTCTTTCCTTTCTCCATTTGTCTGGAGACCAACGAATTCTTTTAAAACTATAGTCAAACGATGGGGCACCTGGGTGGCTCAGTGGGTTAAAGCCTCTGCCTCTACTCAGGTCATGATCCCAGGGTCCTAGGATCAGCCCTGCATCGGGCTTTCTGCTCAGTGGGGAGCCTACTTCCCCCTCTCTCTCTGCCTGCCTTTCTGCCTACTTGTGATCTCTGTCAAATAAATAAATAAATAAATAAAATCTTGTCAAGTGACAGCTTTTATGTCTAAAATCTACCTGTTCTCATAGGACGCTTGGGGCTCAGCTGGTTTAAGAATCCGAGTCTTGGTTTTGGCTCAGGTCATGATATCGGGGTCATAAGATCAAGCGCCACATCAGGATCCACACTCAGCACCAAGTCTGCTTGAGATTCATTCACCCTCCCTCTCTCTCCCTCACTCTGCTCCTCCCCGTGGAATGCACTCTCTCTGAATAAAATCTTAGAAGAAAAAAAACCCTATTTTTCCCTTAGTATACAGTATAATTACTCCCATTAGCATACAGTATGTTAATTCTCTCTTTATACTGCTGTGCCCATCTACCACTAGACTAGACTGTGTGCTCCTTGAGAGAGACAACGTCTTACCCATTTTTTGTATGTCCAGGACCCAGGACAGTGTCTTGGGTCTGATCCTCATGCTAACATCATCTCATTATAGAACTGAATACATATCAGATATCATTCAGAATTTAGTTTTGCTACAAATTATCTACAGGTAAACTTTCATACTGAAAGACAGCTATTATCTCTGAGACTATGAAGACTTAATGCTGTAATTCCACAAAGGGCAGCATTCTCTATTAGAAGTAAGACTATAAAGCACCCATTTTTTTGGCTAACAGAATCTCCAATGTTTTAGAGAATTCAGAAATTCTAATAAATATAACACCTTTAACATATTAACGGGGGGACCGAACAACACATCTAAGTTAATTCAAACCCAGTCTAATAAAAAGAGATTCAGGGCTAGGACAAGTCTCATAGCTAATTTTAAAAACTGTAAAACACGAAGGCTGAGACAACCACCTCTAAACAAGGATGAGCAGATAAAAGAGGACTCCCACAGCTGGTCTGGGAACACACAACAGGACATATCAGAGAAGAGCCTCTCAGGAGAATCACACACTGTTTCTACCTAAAGATTCTCTATACTCATGAGTGATCCTATTTCTAAAAACATTCCTGACCTGACTTGATGACATCAAAGACTACCGACCCGAAGACTACATACCAATACAATGATTTTGGCCTGCGGCTGCCTTGTATTAATAAGTTGGACGATGGCCTCGATTCCACCTGCTACTTCTTCTGCCGTGTTTTCATGGTTGTTTGTTCCTACCCAGACCACAATGACCTATAATTGAGGAAAGAAGAAAAAAGCGGGATGAGGGGTAAATAACCAAGAATAAAGGAATGTTTGGATATAAATCTAGTGTTCAGATACTATTGCTCATTCTTTAGATAAAAATCTCATTTCAAAAAACAAAAGAAGGAAAGGTGAACTTGTCAAATGGTAGGGATAACTTCAACTGAGCAGCCATCTTCAAACACTGACTTAGGCCTCATATATTTCAGGATAAATTCCAAGCAGATTAATTAAGAAGCAATAAAACTACACGAGGAGGAAACGACAAAATTCCTCCATCATTGTGGAACTGGAAGCTAATCCTTAAAATTCAGAACTTACACAAAAAAAGTAACAAATTCAACTGTGTAAAAATAAAAACTCTGCATCATGAAGAAAATATTTTAAAAAGGTGAAATCTAAGAAAGCCAGGGAAAAATATTTGCAACTCCTGCCATAGAAACTTCCTGACTTCCAGAAAAAAATAATGGAAGTACCCAAGAGAGTGTAATAGTATAAATAAACACACAGTTATACTGAAGAGTAGCTGGGGAGGAGGCTAGATGAAGTTTCAACAAGTTTTATTCCTTAAAAAAAAAAAAAAAATTAATTTATGAGGTGGCTGTCACCTAGAGACAGATCCCTTACTCTACAACCCAAAAAAGTAACTTTCTACCCTGTCACAAAAGAAAGGAACATGGACAAGTTTTTCTATTACAAAGGCCAAAAAATAGGGGTGCCTAGTTGCTAGTTGTCTCAGTCAGTACAGCATGGGACTCTTGATCTTGGGGCTGTGAGTTCAAGCCCCACATTGGATATTCAGATTACTTAAAATCGTAAAAAAGAAAAAGAAAAAAAGGTGGGGGGAACCTGGGTGGCTCAGCTGGTTAAGTGTCTGACTCTTGATTTTGACGCAGATCACAATCTCTGGGTCATGGGATCGAGCCCCATGTCACGCTCTGCACTCAGCATGAAGTCCACTTGACCCTCTCCCCTCTACTCCTCCCCCCACTTGCAGCAGTGCTCTAAATTAAAAAAAAAAAAAAAAATCTTTTAAATGAATAAAAAAGTAATAAATTAAAAAAAAGGGGAGCCTGGGTGGTGGAATCCACTAAGTGCCCAGCTCTTGCTTTCAGCTCAGGTTACATTCTCGGTCATGAGTCCAAGGCCTGCATCGGGTTCAGCATGGAATCTGCTTGAGATTCTCTCTCCCTCTGTCCTTCCTGTTCATGCTCTCTCTCTAAAAC
The DNA here is from genome assembly GCF_022355385.1 of Mustela nigripes. Taxonomy (NCBI): domain Eukaryota; kingdom Metazoa; phylum Chordata; class Mammalia; order Carnivora; family Mustelidae; genus Mustela; species Mustela nigripes. The sequence goes on from NC_081557.1 coordinate 92,065,825, forward strand.
GAATAAATCTTTTTAAAAAACAAAAAACAAAAAAATTTTTTAAAGGCAAAAAATAACATACTTTCAACAAAGCAAAAGATTATCCACAGTGTGCCAACTCAGGACATTTATGATGTGTTAAGGTAATGGGTACACATTTATGAACATCTGTTCACATCTGATACAAATTTTCTTCAGAAAAACTTGGGAGGCCTTGATTACTAATTTGTCTGGATGGTTAAACAGCTCTAAAATTTCTTCCTGAAGTGAATCATGGCACTGCCACCGTGGCCACGTCTGAGCAGATTCCCCCTGGTGTTGCATTCATGTCTACAAAACAGCATGCCGCATGAGCATCAGATCCCTTCCTATAGCTGAAGAAGAGCATTACTGACAACTACAAATACAACCTAAGCAAGCAGTACGCTGATTTTTTAATACCTCTATGCAATGTTCGTAAGCAAGGACAAAAATATCATTGACGTTAAGGGGGCACAAAGCAAAGACGGTAGCAAAATAATGTTTTAAAGAAGCAATCTGTTTTTATTAGCAGTTTCAGACAATTTAACTACCTGCAAAAGACTCAAGATTAAAGATATTCTTTAAAACATTAGTTTCATTTCACCTTAGGTTTAATATTCTCCAGTTCTCCATTCTTTAGTCTCCACAAAACATGTCTTGTTGTATCTCCCCCAATTCCAAAATTCAGTGCATGAAGTGGGGAGAAAAGCTCTCGCCATATCTAAAAAGAGAAAAACTGGCTTTATTTAACTGAGTGGGAAATGAAATTCCTCCACTGTGATGTGTTTGTGAGGCACCTGAAAGAATGACTTTCATTTTCGATATCCAAATGTCATGCTGCAAATTGTGAGCAACTCGGTGTTTGCAGGGCTCTGAGGATGGCACTGTATCACTAAGTTCTTTCTGTGATTATTTTTTAATATATTTTTTAATTAATTTTTTAAGTAGGTTCCATGCCCAGTGTGGAGCCCAAAGTGGGGCTGGAACTCACAATTATGAGATTTAAGACCCGGGATCCAGAGTCAGATGCTTAACCAAGCCATCCAGGTGCCCCTCTATCACTCAGTTCTTAATGCAGCCTTTGACCTCAGCTCAATACTGGAGTCACAGTCCTTCCTGATGCCCCTTAGGAGGTCCCAGCATTTATACTCAAGGTGCCAACTCAGTAAGCTCTCCCTTCCTTTTACTCACACATTAAAATGAATTTGGTGAAGTAGAACCATGAGATGAAAAAATCTAGCACTGGAGCCAGAAAGGAATCAACCTGCCTTTTCCTTTAAATTGCCCTTAGAAGTGTGCAAATCTTAAAAAAGCTCCCCACAAAAATACACAAAATAAGGGGCACCTGGGTGGCTGAGTCAGTTAAGTGTCTGTCTGTTGGTCATGATCTGAGGATCATGGGATCGAGCTCTGCACTCAGTGTGGAGTCTGCCTGGGACTCTCTCTCTGTTCCCCTCCAACCCTCCCTCTCCCCTACATTCTCTATTAAATAAATAAATAAAATTTTTAAAAAATACACAAAATAAGAAAATGTAAAACATAGTTAAGACTTGAGAATCATGACCAGGACAAGTTAAAGTAAATAAATGTAACAGGGAAGCTTCTTGGAAACCAATGCAAAAAAAGGGAGCCAGAAACAATTCTAAATTTTTTGTCTCATCACGCTTGGTGGCACAAAGAATCCCGTTATGCAGGTCTGACCTCCCTCACACTCTGAACTAGACCTTCTCTAAAGTGTCGTGAATAAGCCTATAGATTAAGCTCAGAGTCAAAGTCTGCTGGCGATGAATGGATCTACCTTAGTAGCCAAGACCCACCCCCACCTCTTCTTCCACCTTTACCTCGTACTGCTGCATTAACTGCACCATGGAATCCCCCACAAACAGTACATCAGGCTCTTTGTCTTTACAGTCCAGGACAAATCTGTTGTGCTGGTTTGAAAAAGGAAAAAAACATTAGAAACTGGCATTTCGTTCTTGGTGAGAGGTCTTGGTCTAGAAAGAGCAGTTGTCCAACCAGTTACTCTGTTGTTAAACATTCTACTTATTTTGTCTGAAATGAACTGCTGGGACTTTCTTCCATCTTTTCTACACTGATCATTCTAATATGCTCAAGGAAACTGAAACCAGAATAGAAACAAACATTTAACATGTATTTTAGTTTATCTTTTCCTCAAACTTTTTAAAAGGTAATTTCAGACACACAGAAAAGCCACAGTACAATGAACATCTGTATATCCTCTGCCTGTATTCAACAGTAACATTCTCCCACATTTGCTTTATCTGCTTGTTTGCTGAACCATCTGAAGGTAAGCGGCAAATGCTGTGTGGTTCTTCACCCTTAAATATTTCAGCATGAGTAAGGACAGTCTCCTATAAAACCACAAAACTATTACCACATCTAAGACAATGAACAATCATCCTGAAATATTCAGTTTCTATTCCATTTTTCCAGTTGTTCCAAGAGCTGGGTAAAATACTCTTTTTTGGAAGTAGGAACCAATTAAGAATCATGTATCTTATCTGGATATATTTAACATGGCCTTTGAAAATGCCTATTCACCTCCAACTGTGAGACAATGGCAAAGAAGGAGTCAAGCCTTTCTCTTAAATTACTACTATTTCAATAAGTATTTTTAAACTGAAGAGATAAAGTGGGCATGAATACAACTACAGCTGTGAGCAGGAACACTTCCACACTTTTCCTCCCCACATTAGTACTATAGTGCCAACTACCTCTTAATACCAGTAAAACAGTTCACAGTTCTAGAAGGTCATGGAATTTAAGCTCTGCTATTCTACAGGTCCTGGTACTCTGTTTTCTTTTTAAGTATAAAAGTAGGTACAGTAATTTTAGAAAAATAGATTAAAACAAAACACTTAGAATTCTACCATCTTAACCCAGTAACTACCATTTGGGAGTATTTTCCTCTTGCCATTTTTCCACAGGCCTTCCCACCTTTTCTTTATTATTTTTTTTTAATTTTTAAAATATTTTCTTGAAGATTTTATTTATTTATTTGACAGACAGAGATCACAAGTAGGTAGAGCGGCAGGCAGAGAGAGAGGAGGAGGAAACAGGCTCCCCGCTGAGAAGAGAGCCCGATGTGGGGCTCGGTCCCAGGACCCTGGGATGACCTGAGCTGAAGGCAGAGGCTTTAACCCACTGAGCCACCCAGGTGCCCCTCCTCACCTTTTCTTTAAATAGTTGACTATGTGTACCTCCTTCTGTCCAGCTTTGTGGACAGAACAGCCTATGTTCAAATTCTAGCTTGTCTACTTTCTAGTTCAGAAAACATATAACTAGTATCACCCTTAAAAAAAACTTCTGAAAAATATCAAATGTACACAAAAGAACAGCAGGAAATATTATCACTTCAAAACTTCTTTTAATCATGACAGTTTTTAACATTTTGTTTTGAAATAACTTTAGACCTACAGAAGAGTTGCAAAGACAGTACAGTATTCCCATGTACATTTCACTCAGCTTCCTTCAATGTTAACATCTTAGCTTACTTGGGCGGGGGCACTTGGCTGGCTTAGCCAGCAGAGCATGGGACCCTCCATTTCAAAGTTGTAAGTCTGAGCCCTGCATTGGGTATAGAGATTACTTAAAATAATTTTTTTTTTTTAAGATTTTATTTATTTATTCGACAAAGAGAGAGACAGCGAGAGAGGGAATACAAGCCAGGGGAGTGCGAGAGGGAACAGTAGTCTTCCTGCTAAGCCGGGAACCCGGTGTGGGGCTTGATCCCAGGATCATGACCTGAGCCGAAGGCAGAAGCTTAACAACTTAACCACCCAGGCGCCCCTAAAATAAAAATCTTAAAAAAAAAATAGTTTACTCAGATCTCACCAATTTTTCCTCTATGTCCTTTTTCCTATTCCCAGGACCAATTCAGAATACCACATGGCATTTGGTCTACATGTCTCCTTGGTGTCTTCCATCATGGGACAGTTTTTTGGTCCTTCCCTGTATTTCATGTCATTGACAGGTTTAGTACCAGTCAGGTGTTTTGTAGCATTTCCCTCAATTTGGGTCTGTCTGATATTTTGTCATGAACAGATTGATGTGACGAATTATTCTGGAAGACTACCATGGAGGTGATGTGTGTGCCCTTGCTGTATCGTATCAGAGGTAAATACATGATATCAACATGATTTATTACTGGTGGATGTTAACACTGACCATTTGGTTAAGGGGGTGTTTGCTAGAATTCTCCACTATCTGTTATTTTTCCCTTCCATACTGTATTTGTTAGGAATAAGACATAAGGAGTGCCTGGGTGGCTCAGTCAGTTGAGTGTCTGCCTTTGGTTCAGATCATGATCCCAGGGTCCTGGGATAGAGCCCCACATGGAGCTCCCTGCTCAGCAGGGAGTCTGCTTCTCCCTCTGCTTGCTGCTCCCCCTGCTTGTGTTCTCTCTCTCTCTCTGAAAAAAAAAAAAAAAAAATCTTAAAAAAAAAAAAAAGAAAAGAAAAAAAAGACACTAAATCCAGCTCTCACTCGTGGGGGAATTAATATATTCTACCTTCTGGAAGGAGGGGATATCAAAAAATATGTGATTATATGTTAAAACCACCAAGGTAATTTTCAGGGGGATATTTTTGAGGCTAGGCAAATATACTCTCTCTCCTTAAAGGTGTGCTTACTAATTTTAGTATTCACCGACGGACCTTCCCTACAGTGATCATTACCATGGTGTTCTAGTGAGGGGTTTCTTTTCCCTCCCTTCTTCTGTATTTATTTATTTTTAAAAGATTTTATTTTTGGGTGCCTGGGTAGCTCAGTGGGTTAAGCTGCTGCCTTCGGCTCAGGCCATGATCTCAGGGTCCTAGGATCGAGTCCCACATCGGGCTCTCTGCTCAGCAGGGAGCCTGCTTCCCTCTCTCTCTCTGCCTCTCTACCTACTTGTGATCTCTCTCTGTCAAATAAATAAATAAAATCTTAAAAAAAAAAGATTTTATTTTTAAGTAACCTCTACACCCAATGTGGGGCTGGCTCGAACTCACAATCCCAAGATCAAGAGTAGCACACTCTACCAACTAAGCCAGCCAGGTGCCCCTACATTAATTAAAATTAGTCTCTTTCCCCCTGTTTATCCAACCATTTATTTATAGCAAAATGGATTTGTGAATATTTACTTTATCCTTTGGGTTATAAACCAATAATATGATTTATTATGTTGCTCAAACTGTCCAATTTTGCATCTGGGTGCTCTTTCGGGTTGGCCTCAAGGGGTCAAAGTGAGTATCATCAATGAGACAAGCCAGCCAGTATCTCATGACTTCTATGAGATGTACTATGGACACTTCACTTCTGTGATATTCCTACCATACATCTGTTTTTTCTTTTCTTTTTTGGGTAGTTGCTCTCTTGCACTACAAGATGCTATGTGTTCATCTTTTATTTCCTTTACGCTAGCTATAGATGCAATCATTTCTCCAAGTAGCCCTGGTTCCTTTCATTGGACCAAAGAAACCAAGATCTGAGCATGTATTTTATTATTTAGTAAAGTTACCCTTCTATACGGGTTAAAAAGAAACTTTTTTTTAATATTCCTGTTTTTCTTCCATTTGACTATTTTTTCCAGTCAATGCTAATTTAAAGCCTGCTAATTTATGTCAGTAACAACAGAGACACCTAGTTTTAGTTTTAACTTTTAATAAAGTTATAAATGGCCTAAATGCACCTAATTGGTATCTTCCTATATAGCAAAATATATAATTTAAAGAGAAGAGGCACCTAGATGGCTCAGTTGGCTAAGCATTAGCTCAGGTCAGGATCTCAGGGACCTCGGGATCAAGACCTGCATCAGGCTCTGCGCTCAGCACGCACTGTCCTTGGGATTCTCTCTCTCCCTCCCTACCCGACTCCAGCGCTCTCTAACATAAATGAACAAAATCTTAAAAAAAAATAAAAGGGACGCCTGGGTGGCTCAGTTGGTTGGACGACTGCCTTCGGCTCAGGTCATGATCCCGGAGTCCCGGGATCGAGTCCCGCATCGGGCTCCCAGCTCCATGGGGAGTCTGCTTCTCCCTCTGACCTTCTCCTCGCTCATGCTCTCTCTCACTATCTCTCTCTCTCAAATAAATAAATAAATAAAAATCTTTATAAAAATAAATAAATAAATAAATAAATAATAAAAAACATACGGAGGAAAAAAACTATGCTTTTAACATGTATGATACACTGCAGAAAAATACATTCAAAAACATACTATTTACAAAAAGCTTAAAAGCATGCAAAACTACTATATATACAGTTTAGAAATTTTATATACATAGTATGTAAGCATGTGAAAAAAAAAAACACCAAATTTAGGATACTGGTTTGGGGGTGGGGAGGTGGGAAAAGGAAAATGATCAGTAAGGAGTATACACAGGACATTGATTCTATTAGCAATGTTTTTTTTTTAGGATGAGTGGTAAATACACAGATGGTTAGTGGATTTCATAATACTTTTTTTTGGGGGGGGGAGGATTTTATTTATTTATTTGACAGACAGAGATCACAAGTAGGCAGAGAGGCAGGCAGAGAGATAGAGAAGGAGGCTTCCGGCTGAGCAGAGAGCCCGATGTGGGGCTTGATCCCAGAATTCTGCGATCATGACCCAAGCCAAGGCAGAGAGGCTCAACCCACTGAGCCACCCAGGCTCCCCTTCATAATACTTTTTAAGATATAAATGAACTGGGGTGCTTGGGTGGTTCAATCAGTTAGGAGTCTGCCTTTGGCTCAGGGATCGAGCCCTGCATCGGACTCCCTGTTCAGCAGGGTGCCTGCTTCTCCCTCTCCCTCTGCCTGCCACTCCCGTTTGTGCAAGCTCTCTCTCTGTCAAATAAATGAGTAAAATCCTAAAAATATATATATATATATAAACAAACTAGGAATATTAAGAATAACCATGCAGTTGATCCATACAAGAAAAGTAAAAAAAAAAAAAAGTACTAACTACCACTCAAAGTAAGCTAGTTGACAGACTGATTTTTAAGTCTGGAAAGACAAAAATGAAAGAACTATACAACTAGTACAGTTGTATAACCACAGAGTAAAAACAAAATCACTAAATACTAAAATGCAAAACTCTGGGTACATAAAATCATACAGAACTTGTTATTCCAAAGAGGAAATATGGTTGGAAACCCACAGGGGAAGGTTAAATATAGTTATGGTTAAATGGTAACAGCTTATTAAAAGGCAGCTAATAATAAAAGAGGACATGGTGCTAAAGAACAATGGAACACATCAAGAAGACACAGGAGCCGCCCTGACAGGATTCCCACTTGCTAAACCTGGGATAGCATGACCTTCAAAATTACAATGGGTTCTATAAGCCCACTGGGAAGAATAAGAACCCAGGAGTCCATACCATAATAAATAAGATCTGGTTTAGGCCAACAACATCTTAATCAAGTGACCAAAGTTAACATCATCAATGAGAAAAACCAACATCAGGTACTTTCTATGTGGTACACTGAGGACATCACTTCACTGATATCCTGCCAAAAATGTGTAATCTGAATCTTGATTAGGAGGAAAGTGGTAAACCCAAATTGAAGAATATTCCGCAAAACAAATGGCCTATATTCCAAACTGTCAGTGTCATGAAAAACAAAGGCTAAGATACATTTCACAGTAAAGGAGAATAAAGAGACAGGACAATGCAATGCAATGTGTGGTCCTAGACTGGAAGGAAAACTGACATACAAACATTGGGACAAATGGAGAAATGTGAACATGGCATAATATCAATATTAAGTTTCCTGATTTAGTAACTACTCTGTAGTTGTGGAAGAAAATGTCCTTATTCTTGGAAAACACACTGAAATATTTAGGGGTGAAGGGGCAGGATGACTGCAACTTCCTCTCAAATGGTTCAGGAAACACTGAATGTTGGTGTGTAGACATCCAAGTAGATACAGACAGAACATTTAGGCCGATGGGGCGAAACAATAACTGGCAGGACCGGATGAAGAATACAGGGAGTTCTTCCTAAAATTTTTGCAGTATTTGTATAATTCTGAAATTACTTCAAAATTTAAAATGTTTACAAAAATGTGTAATCTGAATCTTGGTACTTACATTAACACTGTTAATGTAAGTACTGGCAGGACCGTGTTAAAAGATAACACTGTTATCTTTTAAGATGAACAGGGGGCAATGACTACGCTTTCAAAATATTCCTCTGGTGCAACATCAGTCTGGTGACTATGTACAACATTAGCATAACATTAGATTTTTATTTAAAGTGATGATTCTTATCGACCATAAAAAATGTACTCTTGTGGATTTGGCCAAAAGACTCTAGAAAACTGAAGAGACTCCTCTCGGGTGAGTAATACATAGGCACTTCCCTTTACCTGAGACATCCACCTGTCATCTCCTTGAATATCTTCTGCTGCATGTGGGATAGCTGCTGGGTTTGAGTCTCCTTGGCTCATTCTATACCTGAGGGGACAAATGTCGACATCACGTTTCATTCATCAACAGGAATGTTTATTCGTTACCCCTTAAATGCTACATGTTAAGTTTTAAATAGTAATTTAAGTCTCATTGTAGTTTTGCCTAGAAATGAAACAACTGGAGTTGATTTTCAGTAAACATGAGTTCTAGGACATGACTACTTAAGTCCCGTGAATATCAAGAAGCATTCCGAAACTTCTAGAGAGGTTTGAATATCATTTAGGAATAGTGCATTACACTGAAAAAATCTGCTCCAAGTATATACTTTACATCTACATTAATTTTTCATGATTACATGTTAATGTAAGTACCAAACGACACAAGGGATTAGACACTTAAGGGTTCAATGAAAACTGTATTAGGGCCTCTTACGCTGTTTCAGTTAGACACTGGAAAATTGCTACAGCCATGAACAGAGTCCACTGGTTACTAAATATCACACAAGTAACTATTACAGATTGTGACAAAACCAGCCATAGGCTTTGGAACTGGCTTTTGACAAATGCTTACTAGGTATTTTATTTTTGACAGGTATCCATTAAGAAAATGTTATTAATGACTGAGCCCAAATATAGAATCTGACAGTAAAGGAGTAAGCAAAATTCAGAAAACCTAGATATGCTAATCTAGAAAGACAAAGACACCAGACTGTTTTCAATCAACTCTGGAGAACACATACTACAGACATCAGGCTCAAGAAATCACTTGACATATACAAAGGATGATGAAAAACAGAAAAACATCTGGGGTTTTGTGGTGTAAAGAAAAGCGGACCACTCCCTTTCTTTCCCTTGCTATCATCTAACAGAGCTAAGCTTTCTCTGAAAGAGGATTGAGTTCTATTCATTCAGTAAGTATTTACTGAGTAAACAAAACATGCTAGATTGCCAAAGCAGTAATTTTTGAGAATCAGAAAGTAACAAAGCTCGAAATGTGAAAACACACCTTCATTCATGAAAAATACATTACAGAAGCAAACCCATGTTTTAACACTAACTATGCAAACCAATTAGTTCCACTCTAAATGCATTAGGTCTAAGAAAATTAAGCTTAGGGTTAAGCCTGTATCTAACTGGAAATGTAAAACACCATCCATACCCTGTGTACAGGTCTTCCTCAACTTACATTAGGGATTACATCTGGATAAATCCATTGTAAGTTGAAAATATCCTAAATCAGGGCACCTGGGGCTCAGTCGGTTAAGTGTCGCACTTTAGATTTCAGCTCAGGTTGTGATCTCAGGGTCCTGAGACTGAATGAACCCTGTGTGGGCTCCAGGATCAGCAGAGTTGGCCTGAGATTCTCTCCTACTCCCTCTGTCCCTCTCCCTACTTGCATGCTCTTTTTCTAAAATATAAATAAGTATATCTAGAAAAAAAGAAAGAAAAATCCCAAATCAAAAACACATTTAATATGCCTAACCTACCAAATAGTATAAACTAGCTTACCTGAAACGTGCTCAAAACACTTACATTAGTCTACAACTGGGCAGCATCATCTAACACAAAAACCTATTTCACAACAGAGCACTGAATATCTCACAGAACTTACTGAAGACCGTAATGGACATGAGAATCAGAACAGCTGTCCCTGTATTGGATGTTCACCCTCATGGTCACGTAGCTGAGTGGGAGCTTTGGCTCACTGCTACTGCCCCGCATCACCAGAGGACCTTACCGCATTTCCCTAACCCAGGAAAAGATCAAACTTCCAAACCCTGTCCAAGGCATGTAGAATGGGGGACCATCTGGCCTAGGTGTGGGGGTGGGTGGCGTGTGGGGTGGGTGTCTTTATGATAATCACCTGTGACTGACAAAGAATAACCAGCTCCTAAAAGTAAGGATTTAAGTTTCCTGGCTAGCTTTCTATAAAAGACCAACCCCAGGGCGCCTGGGTGGCTCAGTGGGTTAAGCCGCTGCCTTCGGCTCAGGTCATGATCTCAGAGTCCTGGGATCGAGTCCCGCATCGGGCTTTCTGCTCAGCAGGGAGCCTGCTTCCCCCTCTCTCTCTCTGCCTGCCTCTATGCCTACTTGTGATCTCTCTCTGTCAAATAAATAAATAAAATCTTTAAAAAAAAAAAAGACCAACCCCAAAGGCCCTCCTTGGCAACCCTGTCCAGACCCCTCTCACTTTTCAGAGCTTTTCCTGTATCTTCACTTAATAAACTTCTATGGCTTTACTCCCAGCAACCCCCCCACAAAAGATCAAACTTCAAAAGTGAAATATGGTTTCCACTGAATGCACACAGTATTTACACCATTGTAAAGTCAAAATGTCATTAAATAGAACCATTATTAAGTCGGGGACCATCTCTGTCTGTATGTATTTCTTTAGATTACTAAAATTTGCAACTATCAGAAAATAATAGCCATCTGAAGGGCTATATATGTCATGTTTTATAAGTACCACTTCCAATCCTTGCAAAACGAAAAAAAAAAAACGAGGCTCAGATATTTTAGCTAATTTGTGCGGTAAGTGAACGAAGTCAGTTTTGCTTGACCCCAGTAACAACACATCTGGCCCCCTAATCACAAAGCAATGCATGCTGACTCCCTAAAAGTTCTTATATCTAACCGCTTCACCCAAACAACATAAACTACCTGGAGCTAAAAACATCATATAAAATACAAGGATTGGGAAGAACCACAAGATGAATTTGTATAGCTCCAATCAGATTATGGTTATCTGGTTGAGGCTTCATTGCCTGAGAAAAGTAAGGGAAAATTAAAAGATTTTCCTAAAGGAAAAAGAAAAAAATGACTACAGGGGATTAAAACAGTCACACAGAAACACTGAACTTTGGGGGCACGTGGGTGGCTTGGTCACTTAACGGTCTGCCTCCAGCTCAGGTCATGATCCCCAGGTCCTGGAACAGAGCCCCAAGTCATGCTCCCTGCCCTGCGGGGAGCCTGCTCCTTCCTCTCCTCTTGTGCTCTCCCTCACTATGTCTGTCTGTCTGTCTCTCTCAAATAAATAAATAAATAATAAAATCTTATTTTAAGATTTATTTATTTGTGAGAGAGAGTGCCTGCACACACAGGGAGAGCAAGAGAGAAAATTCAGCAGAGTTCCTGCTGAGCTCAGAGCCCACTTGGGGCTCAATCTCATGCCCCTGAGACCATGAACCTGAGCAGAAACCAAGAGTCAGACCCTTAATCAACTGGGACACTCAGGGACCCTGCTTTTGTTTTTAAACTAAGAAAACATTCTGTATGTTCTATACAAAAGTTTCTTTGGATCTAAGTTCAATCCTAGATCGAAGTCTGGCTATTCAGGTTAAATCTGACATGGTGCTTAATAGTAGTTTTAATTTAAAAAAAATTTTTTTTAAAGATTTTATTTATTTATTTGACAGAGAGAGAGATCACAAATAGGCAGAGAGGCAGGCAGAGAGAGAGAGAAGAGGAAGCAGGCTCCCTGCCGAGCAGAGAGCCTGATGCGGGACTCGATCCCAGGACTCTGACAGAGATCATGACCTGAGCCGAAGGCAGAGGCTTAACACACTGAGCCACCCAGGCGCCCCAGTA
>NC_081557.1:92077914-92083797 GCF_022355385.1 Mustela nigripes
CGTTATTTATTTGACAGAGATCACAAGTAGGCAGAGAGGCAGGCAGAGGGAGAGAAGCAGGCTCCCTGCTGAGCAGAGAGCCCGACGCGGGACTCGATCCCAGGACCCTGAGATCATGACCTGAGCCGAAGGCAGCGGCTTAACCCACTGAGCCACCCAGGCACCCTAGATTTAATTTTAAAAAAAGCTTTCTTTATTGCTGTTCAAGCAGCTGTATTAGCCTTAAGACAGAAAAGGGGCAAAGAAGTTTTCCTACTTTATGGATTTCAAAATTACATAACAATTTCACTTTCCACTAATTCAAAAGGCTATTTCCTAAAATTTTAAATAGTTTTCTTTCCCTTTTTTAAAAGGGGGGAAAGGCAGAGGGAAAGGAGGAGAATCTTTTTTTTTTAATTAATTTATTTTTTAAAATATTTATTTATTTGACAGAGAGAGAGAGAAAGTGGGAGAAGGGGTGAAGGGAAAGGGGAGAGAGAGAATCTCAAGGAGACTCCCTGCTGAGCAGGGAACCCCACCTGGGCTGGATCCCAGGACCATGAGATCATGACCTGAGCTGAAACCAAGAGTTGGATGCTCAACCCACTGAGCCACCCAGGCATCCCTTAATTTTGAAAAACCCAACTACTTCATTAGTTTGCTTTCATTTGTTTTCCTGCCTGGAGAGACTCTTAACATATTTGGTATTTCTGAGGTAAAAGTTAACTGACACAAAATCAACTGAGAGACCACTACTGAGATAGAGAAAAATAATCTCTCCTCTCACTATATGAATATAGAACTGAAACTACTGTTCCTGGGGATTGTTGTTAAAGAACAAGAAAGAGTGACATACTACAAATATAAGGGACCTTCATTATCTCTCACCACTTAAAAGATAAAATGTGGGCACTTCAACTTCATTTCAGTTCTTGGGATACAATATTCAATAAATACAATAAATAATTAAAAAAAAATTTTTTTTTATTTGACAGACAGAGATCACAAGTAGGCAGAGAGGCAGAGAGAGAGGGGGAAGCAGGCTCCCCACTGAGCAGAGAGCCCGATGCGGGGCTCAATCTCAGAATCCTGGGATCGTGACCTGAGTCGAAGACAGAGGCTTTAACCCACTGAGCCACCCAGGTGCCCCACAATATTCAGACCTTGAAAAGCTTAAAGAATTTTGACAAACTGGAGGGTGTCTAGAGGAAAGGAGTCAAGCTGGTAAGAAACTGAAAGCCTGTCATATTAGAAACAGCTAAATGAAATAGGCATGTTTATAATCTGTAGGAAAACTGGTTAGGGAAGAGGAAGATAAGAGATAAATGTCGAACTATCTGAAGATTGCTGGGAAGAGATATTAAACTTATTTTGCACGTCCCCAAATAGGAAAGTAGGGCCAGTGGACAGAATGTGCAGTTAGATAAATTTCTAACAAGTATGACTACAAAATGACATCGCCTGTCTCTCACAATAGATTCCCCCAATGGAGAGTCAAAGGGAGGCAAGGTGAACACCAACAAGAAAGCATAAAGTGAACTAAAGCAAATGAGTAAAGACTGGTCCAGATTGGCGGTGCCCAAACATCTTTAATATTCTAGAATCTTTTTGAAGTGTGTCCTATTATATATTTACTTACAAAGTAAGTATATACTTACTTTGTATATACTTACAAAGTAAATATATGAGTTACTGTTAATTTATACATTAAATATTAATAAAGTTTACTCTTTTCTTTTACATAAAAAAATAAATGTAAAAAGAAGTTCTAAATTATTTCCTGTATTCCAATGATTCATCTTCTGTGCACCCCCAGGGAGTGCACATACTCTACTTTCAAGACCAATGGTCTATTTAATTTCTAAAATCTTTCTGGATCTAGGATTCAATTTACTAACATGGATTTTCAAACTTCCTCCAACAGGTAAATAACTGTTGTAAAATAATAATCACAATTAAAATTAAGAACTTACTATTTACAAGACACTGTGCTAAGTGCTTTATTTTTTTATTGATTTTACTTATTTGACAGAGAGAGAGAGAGAGAGACCTCACACAAGCTGAGAGAGCAGCAGATAGAGGGAGAGAGAGAATCAGGCTCCCAGCTGAGCAGGGAGTCCGACCTGGGGCTGGATCGTGGGGGTTCACGACCTGAGCGAGGGTGGGCAGACACCTAACTGACTGAACCACCCAGGCACCCCAGCGCTTTGTTATTTTAATAAAATTGAAGCTCAGTGGGATTTAAAGAATCTGCTCCATGATAGGGAGAGCTGAAACTGGAACTCAGAGTGATAGACTTCTAAAGCCTATCATTCTTGAGCAAAGGATGTTAAGACTCTATATAGAAAAGACATGATAAATTCTCATTTACTAATTTGATTCACTTATACACCTTATCATTACTAACCAAATTTAATGGCATCCTGATACGCTGAGCAAAACACTTTCATATAGGTACTAAACTTCTTCATGGGCAAAATGAAGAAACAGGGACAGAAACAGAGAGAAAAGATGTCACTTATCAGAGGCTACCAGGCAGACAGAATTGAGAGAAGACTGCAAAATATTCCCAATTAGGTAGTCTTTTTTTTTTTTTCCCTAAACTATGAATACAAGGTCATCCTTCCTCCTCAACAAGGGCAAAGTATCTGAGCACAAATTTGTTTCTTTGGGCCTTCAGACACTTGGATTTTGTATTGTTTTGCTAAATCAAATTCTCACAATACAAAGTAGCTTTCAGTTTTACTGATGACTATGGCTTGGTAACATCCTAGAAGAGCAAGTAAAGAAAAACTGAGCCATGAGCCCATGCAGTCTCCTACAAATAAAGCTGGAAATGCATAATCTAGCGATCTATGCATTTAGAAGATTCCAATTTGGGAGTCAAATAAAGTAAACTGCTATATTCTTTATAAGAGAAAATGAAGACTGAATCAGGAGCTATCCAGAGTACAGACTGTGATAGGACACACAAACCTGAATGATTTTGGGTTTCCTGCCTCAGAGCAATACCATACACAACAGTATTGGTAACGGTGAGCCGGTAATCAGAAACATAATAAAAAAAAGTACCAACAGGGAGGTGGATTCTGATTCCCATCTCACCTTCCCGATTCATAATAATCCCTTTGGGGGGGATTATTTTAAGTCACTAACTTCTGATCACAAACGGCAGGTTCAGTTAGAGAAACCAAGTAGAATGGAGATAAAGGTCTGAAGACCAAAAGTTTTGTTAATTTACCAGGAGAGACTATTCCAGGAAATCTTTAATTGTCCATTAAAATATAAATTCTTCGGAAAAATGAGCAACTTGCACATTTCCCAACCTTCCTATATTTTCTATCTTCCTTCTGCCTTAACTAGGACTGTGACAGAGAGCACCAGAATTTCCAGATACTTATACCAGTATGTGGTGTAGCTGGTGTAGCGTGTTTAATCAGAAACCAGTTCCAACAACAAAGAAATATAAATTCTCAAGCTCAGCTGGATCTTTAGTTTAACCAGGAAACAGAGGGAGAAGAAAAGTTGCACCAAGAATTAAAAGATTTAGACTGTGTCCACTCTGACCCAAGATTCTTCATTCTGTTTCAGAGGGAGTTGGCAGGCTTATTCTGAAAGGGAAAAAAGCCTCATCCAGAATGCCCTGCCTCAGTGGGCTGGTGGGTGGGTCCAGGGGTTCCAGCACATCCATAATTTATTATCAAATGCCCGCCCAAGCCAACAAATTAAAGCACAATGATTTCCTACTCCTCCCCTGCTCCCCCACAAGGAGGCAACCTTTATATCAGAACAATGTGCCCAGGAGAATCTAAAGACCCAAGGCTTATCCGGGGCAAAGCTGTATTCAAATGCTCAGGAGAGACAATACTCTATTTTTTGCTCCTCCTTTCTCCACACCTTTATCCCCCTCGCCCCAATTTAAAACTGTACAAAATGAGATCCTAGAGTGGGTGCAGATGACCTTCCCTTTCTCTGCAGGCGCTCTAAAAAAGAAGCCAGAGCTTGAAGTGTTTGCTTTTCTTAAGGTTTGTGCTTCTATCATGGAAAACAACGCAGGCTTGAGAGCTATGAGAAGCAGAACAGTGAGTCACCATGCAACGGGTATATCGCGAACCTGCAGGCCAGAAAGTCTCGATCTGGTATGGTGAATGGCCATGGACGGACCTGGTAAAAAGCACCTGCGAAAATCTGTCCATTGGCCTTTTTAAGCAGCTGGTTGACCTTGGGCAAATCTTCAACCCTGTCTGGGCCTCGTCCCTAAAATGAGGTGCTGGACTACACGGCCCTCTAAGAAACAATCCCTTCGGAGCCGTGACAGTCTGCGGGTTTTTGAACACAGTAGACGAAACGGAGAAGTTTCTAAAGAGTTGAAAATTTTCAACAAAAGGGGAGGACAAAGTGCCCAGTCAACAAACCCCCGAGTAACGGGTCTGGGCCCGCGTTAAAGGCCTCTCCGGTAGGGGGAACGGGAAGGGAGGGTCAGAGGTTTGGGCGCGGGGATGGAGGGAAGAGGCAACAGCTGAGACAGGAGGCAGAAGAGTTGCTACAAACGGGGCTGGAGGCGGCGAACCGCCGGCCACAGCGAGATCGGGTGCCGAGAGGCCTGTTCCAGGGGGGTGGGCCGGGGAGGGACGGCCGTCCCGCCGCCCCGCCACCCTAGTCCTCCTCCGAACCCCTCCCCCGGGAAAGGCGGGTGGAGACCGCGGCTAGCGGCCCAGCCCAGTGGGCAGGTTTGGGGGTGGGGTGCCAGTGGGAGGCTCTAAGGGGGGCGGCGAGCGGTCCGGGGGGTGCCGGGGACAGCGCGGGCGGCTGGGAAAGCTGCGCAGGGCCACGAAGAAGGCGCGCGCGCGCGAGGGCCCCGAAGGGTCGGCGGGGAGGGGGGAGGTGGCGCGGGGGAGGGGCCCGCACAGTGGGGGAGGGGAGGTCGCGGGCCTCTCACAATAACAAATCGCAGGCCCTTCCGACCCCCACCTCTAAGCCGCCGGTTTCCCGCGACCCTGGCTGCACTCACTCAGGCAGAGGGTCCATGCGGGCCCCAAGCGGCTGCGGCGTCGGCGGGTGGCGCGTCTGTCGCTCGCTCAGTCCCGGCGGCCCCGCTCCGGCGCGTCCCTCCTCGGGCCCCAACACCGCAGCAGCGCCCCCACTTCCGGTTCCCCTGCCACTCAAGCAAATGGCTTCCGGAAGTCCCGCCTCATCCTGCGCGGCCTCCGCGTGGCTCCTCGCTGCCCGCCTTCCCTATCTGCGGGCACTCGCTGCAGGCGCGCAGGTGCCTTGCCACGCCCCGCGAGGTTCTCCGCATTGTTCTCTGTCCTGACCTCTTTTTGCACAGTCTGCGTGAGGTGAAAACTATCTTTCGTCCAGCTGCATCCTTCAATCCTGCGTGAATGTCACCGCGGAGTGGAGGTGGCATTCGGGACAATGTGGCATGACCTCACACTGACGCCATTCCTCTCTCACCCAGCCAACCTGGCTCCTTTTCTCCACCCCTTGGAATAAACCAGATTGCTGCAACTGGGAGGGAAATAGGGCCCCAAGGTTAATGAGACAGTCTGTTACATTATGAGTGGAATTTCTGTTTCTGTGATGAATGCACGGATGTGGGGGCACCGCCTCTTAAGGTGATATAGGGGGCTGGCGAGTCCTTTCCTTAACAACCCATCCAGTTTAAGGGAAGACACACATGTACAAAGTCAACACTAAAAAGAGTACTTGCTAAATGCTATATTAATGCGGGACCTATAAGAGTAGAGAAGGAGGGCGAAAGATGGACGCAGACTTAGGGCAGCGAGAGGTTTGGTAGAACACAGCCCTGAGCTGGCCCTTTAAGGCTGGACATGGACAGACCTCATTCAGACTCATGCCAGGTAGTAGGTAGAGCCTTCCAGCGCTCTGAAATGACGGGGT
>NC_081557.1:92083897-92088902 GCF_022355385.1 Mustela nigripes
GACTGGGGAGGAGGGAGGAGAGGAAGGGGGGCGAGGGGGGGGGGGGGGTGGGCGGGGCGGGGGGGGCAACGGGATACACGGTAATTTTCTGACAAAACCTGTTACAAATACTATAAAAATCAAGATATATCAAATTGTTTTCCAGCTTGCCTGTGCTGTCAAGTGATACTACATTTAATTGCGTCCTTCTATAGCACGATTTTTCCATTGCTAATTTACCTTGGAATTTTCTTGCAGATGTTCACACACTGTATGGCACACCAGTAAGTGCTCAGTAAATGTTTGCTGTTTTAAGGGTTATATTGAAAAGAATTCATGTTTGGGGAACTCAAGAGGCAGCCCCGGAATATGTTGATAACAGAAGAGAAACAGCTTGAATTATTCTCAGGGGATAAATCCACAGAATCTGGCATTTCCCCAATTGTAACACTCAACATATTTTAATGTAATTACTACTTTAATACTCTGTCTTCACTACTATAGTGTGAGCTCTTAGGGAGCAGGGACTGTGTTCTTTGAATTCCCAGCACCTGGCACGGTGCCTCATTCACAGTAGGTATTAAATATTGCTAAATGAGGAACGAATGATCAAGGGTCCATTTTGTGCCGGGGTGGATCCGCTGGCCTCTCTCCCCACTTTCTTGTTTTCAAGTTTTTCATTAAGAAACATAAACAAGGGAGGTGTACCCCCTAGGAAATACTAGACCTAGTTAAACTAGCTTCTGCAAATATTTATTTATTTATTTATTAAAAAGATTGTATTTATTTATTTGACAGACAGAGGTCACAAGTAGACAGAGAGGCAGGGTGGGGGGGAAGCAGGCTCCCCAATGAGCAGAGAGCCCGATGGCGGGGCTCGATCCCAGGACCCTGAGATCATGACCTGAGCCAAAGGCAGAGGCTTAACCTACTGAGCCACCCAGGCACCCCTTAAATGGGACTTTTTTTTTTTTTTTAAAGATTCTGCAAATATTTAAATACCTTTACAGCTCAGGCAGTTTTTGTGTTTTGGCAAAATCTTAATATCACCAAACCCTGAAATCTATGAAGAGCCTGTTTCCTGAATTTGTCTGTTTTAGCTTTCTAAATAGATCATTTTCAAAAACAGGCAAGTGGTACAGTGGTACAGTGGAAAGGAGCCTGAACTAGGCTTCAGGGGTTCCTAGGGTGCTGTCTGCAGGCTACTGCTGTTTTACTTTTCAAGACTTTGTTTCTTAGTCTGTAAGATAAAAAGAATGGACTAGACGATCGCTAAGGTCCTTTTTAGCTCTAAATTTCCACCTTCCCCCAATCACATTCAAGAGCATAATTCTTTTTTTTTTTTTTTTAAGATTTTATTTATTTATTTGACAGAGAGAAAGAGATCACAAGTAGGCAGAGAGGCAGGCAGAGAGAGGGGGAAGCAGCCTCCTCGCTGAGCAGAGAGCCCATGCTATGCAGGGCTCTATCCCAGGACTCTGACATCACGACCTGAGCCAAAGGCAGAGACTTAACCCACTGAGCCCCCCAGGTGCCCCACAGGAACATATTTCTGGTGGCATCTACATCCTATCTCACTTCTCCTCACTTCCCACACACAAGCTCCCCTTCCCCCGGAATTTCCCATTCAGAGTCCGTTTTCCAAATAGTCCCAGTTGGTGATGGGTGAAAACAACTTTTCTATGATACAAATTGATTGAAAACTATCCAGAGAGCTTGTGCTTCAAGTTGTTTTTCCATGAACAACGATGGGTTTTATGAATCCATCCAGATTCTTTAGTCTGGCTTCCCTATTGATTAAATGCCACCCTAAAGGGAGAAAATTTATAAATCCTGACAAAATATCTGTGGACTGATTGGAGTCCTCAAAGGGACAAAAGTAAAGGGGACCTAATGTAAACCTAGGACTTTAAGAATGGTAAACGTCAAGAGTGGCCCGGAATTTAGGAGACTGCTTGCCATTCCATTAGTTACAGTAATGGAACTGGGAGGTTTCAGAGGACCTGGCATTTCAGATGTGGAAAGAAGGAGGGAAAGCTATGTGGCCTGAGAATGGACACGTGACGTGAATTCAGGAAATTTCTGGGGGTAGAACCCAAGATCAGATGGTTTATGAAAAGTTTTAAAAAAGTGTTGTGCATTGTTAAAACAACATTAAAAAAATGTTTTTATCGCCCTCGACCGGCAAGGATGACAAGACGCCCCAGTTCGGATGCATCTTCTCTCTCCTTATTTCCGCAAGTCGACACACTTATATATGCTTACATGACCAATCAGCGAGCAGGGTACGGGAGGGAGCGAATCAGGCTGTGCACCTAAACAAACAACTTCGCTAGCAACCAATGCTGTTTACTTCCTCTTTGGGCGTTCCGCTTAGTCTCACGAGGCAATCCTAACCTGGCAACTAGCCAGGCGCCATCTGGCCAGGGGCCTGCCTCCGACAGTTTTGACCTAAGAAAACCCTTTTGACCCTTGCTTACACCCTTACAAATAAGCACATTTTCATTTCCCTCAATAACCATACATTTCCTAATTTCTTAATTTAAACATATCTTGAATTTAAAATCTCTGGGGTGGGCGCCTGGGTGGCTCAGTGGGTTAAGCCGCTGCCTTCGGCTCAGGTCATGATCCCAGGGTCCTGGGATCGAGTCCCGCATCGGGCTCTCTGCTCAGCAGGGAGCCTGCTTCCCTCTCTCTCTCTCTCTGCCTGCCTCTCTGTCTACTTGTAATCTCTGTCTGTCAAATAAACAAATAAAATCTTTAAAAAAAAATAAAATAAAATAAAATCTCTGGGGTTAGGCCAAATGTTAGAAATACAGTGAAAAATATTTTTATACAGTATTGGGACACCTGGGTGGCTCAGTTGGTTAAATGTCTACCTTCAGCTCAGGTCATGATCCAGGGGTTCTGGGATCTAGTCCTGGGTCATTGAACTGAGTCCCATGGCAGGCTCCCTGCTCAGCGGGGAGTCTGCTTCTCCCACCTGCCTGCCTCCCCACCTCATTTGTGTGCTCTCTCCCTGACAAATAAAATATTTAAAAAATATATACATATTACAAGAGCATTTTTGCTTCCACCACTGACAATTTTTAATTTGTCCTTGTCTTATTTTTATAAACAACGTGTGTGTGTATGTTTTTGTATCACTATAAACTTGTGAATTGAAACTGAAATACATTTGCTGTGTGTTATTTCACTGCAATTATCAAGGTTATCGATAACCCTATTGTCCTATGTTTAGGAGGGGGGAAAGGACACTATTCAAGTTGCCTGAGTCATTTTGACATGACCAAACATTGATTTATTTTCTGCCATTTTAGTTTTTTGCCTTTGCTACAATTTCACAGAAATGGAATCATACAGTAGGTACTCTTTTGTTTCTGGTTTCTTCTGTTTAATATATTTTTGAGATTCGTCTGTGTTGTTGTATGTATTCTTCTTCTTCTTTTTTTTAAAGATTTTATTTATTTATTTGACAGACAGAGATCACAAGTAGGCAGAGAGGCAGGCAGAGAGAGAGAGAAGAGGAAGCAGGCTTCCCACTGAGCAGAAAGCCCGACACGGGGCTCGATTCCAGGACCCTGGGAACATGACCTGAGCCAAAGGCAGAGGCTTTAACCCACAGAGCCACCCAGGTGCCCCTTGTGTGTATTCTTCTTTATTGCCAAATAGTATTTTGTTTTATGGCTATTCTGCAATTTGCTTATCCAGTCAATTGATAAGAACTTTTGGGTTGTTTCAAGTTTTGCTAATTATGAATAAGATGAAAGTTCCTATAGAAGTCTTTGTAAAGGTATGTGTTTTCATTTTTTTTCTGATAAACATTTAGGAACAGAATTGCTAGTTAAATTGCAAGTGCATGTTTCCCATTGTAACAAACTGCCCAACTGCTTTTCAGAGTGATTTTTCATCTTACCCCCGCTGCTTCAAGCAGCGTGTGAGCGTTCCAGTTGTTGTGGATTCTTGACAACACATGATACTGTCAATCTTTTTAATGTTAATGAGAGGTGGGGATATCTCACTGTGATTTTATATTTATTTATTTTTAATATTTTATTTATTTATTTGACAGAAAGAGACACAGGAAGAGAGAGACACACAAGCAGGGGGAGTGGGAGGGGGGAAGAAGGCTTCCCGCTGAGGAGGGAGCCCAATGTGGGGCTCAATCCCAGGACTCCGGGATCAGGACCTGAGCCAGACGCCCAAAAACTGAGCCACCCAGGCGCCCCCTCACTGTAATTTTAATTTGCATTCCCCTGATTATTAATAAAATATTAAGCATCTTTTCATATTCTTTTTGGCCACTTATAGTATCTTTGCCCCAACAGTATCTTTCAAAGAATACAATTTTTAACTTTGACAAAACACAATTTATCTTTTTTTTTTTCATTTGTGGTTTGTTTTTCTGTCCTATTTAAGACATCTCTGTCTTTGGCTCACGTCATGATCTCAGAGTCCTGGTATCAAGGGCCTGCATCAGGTTCCCTGGTCGGTGGGGAGCCTGCTTCTCCCTCTCCCACTGCTGCTCCTCCTGCTTGTACTCTCTCTCTCTCTCTCTCTCTCTCTCTCTGTGTCAAATAAATAAATAAATAAATAAAATCTTTTAAAAAAAGGAAAGAAAGCCTTTTACGAAGATGGTGCCGAAAGCTAAGAAGGAAACCCCTGCGGTGCTGAAAGGTGTCCACAGTCACAAAAAAAAGAAGATCCGCACATCACCCACGTTACGACGACCCAAGACTCTGCGTCTCCGAAGGCAACCCAAATACCCTCGAAAGAGCGCCCCCAGGAGAAACAAGCTTGACCACTTATGCCATCATCAAGTTCCCCCTGACTACTGAGTCAGCCGTGAAGAAAATAGAAGACAACAACACACTTGTGTTCATTGTGGATGTCAAGGCCAACAAGCACCAGATCAAACAGGCTGTGAAGAAGCTCTATGACATTGATGTAGCCAAGGTCAACACCTGAATCAGGCCTGGTGGAGAGAAGAAGGCATACGTTCGGCTGGCCCCTGACTATGATGCTT
>NC_081557.1:92389002-92484537 GCF_022355385.1 Mustela nigripes
GGTTTCCCCCAGCGTGCCCCTGGTGGTGGGAGCTGCTCCCCCAGCCCTGCGGCTTCCTTGGCCCCAGCAAGCTTTTCTCCAGACTGTGCTGGCTGGTGCGGACAGGGACGCTACTGTGCCCCTCCATCCCGCTCTCCTCTCTTCCTCCCCCTCCCCCTCCTCCCCAGGGGGCATTACCTGGAGCAGCTCCCTCCTGGGATGAGCTGAATAGACAGACAAGAGTGCTCTGGCCTGTTTTATATGGTCTCCTGGACAGGGGGCGCGGAGGGCTCAGGGAACTGGGCAAAGGTCACCTGCTGATCAGTCTAGACCAGGGCCTGAGGCAGGGTGCCCAGATGCAGCCAGGCCTGCTGGGAGAGTTGGGAAATCTCTGGGTGCCCTGGTGCCTACCCTGCTCTGCTACCCTGTGGCCCAAAAGGGCTCAGGCCCTGTGGAGACCCCATTTTTTCAAGCAGCCTGACTCCCCAGGGAGAGGCTGGTGATAGGGGAGGGAGATTAGAGCACCAGCCAGGGGCCTCTGGGCCCAGCTCAGCCCTTCACAGGAGGCTCGTAGATCCCTCCCCACCCCCCACCCCCTTGGCTCGGGAACAACTCAGTATTGGGGTGGGGCGTCTAGAGTGAAGCCACAGAAGACCTACAGGCAGAGGCTTCTGCGGGGAGGGCCACGCAGCGGAGTTCACGCAGCCCCCTTCCCAGCACCCGTGCCTCTGCCCTTCTGTCCCAGGTGCTGCTCACCCAGGACCCTCCCTGAGCTGAGCCCAGGGCAGGGGGTGGTGGGAGGACAGCAAAGGCTGCTCTGAGCCCAAGGCCTTTGTCCCACCCTCCCTCCCCTCCTCCTCCCCCTGCCCTCTGGACCCACTGATAACATTCCCCTGGGCAGCGGCTGCGGCTCAAGGCTAAGGCCTCCCCCGGACTGTGCCGGCTGGATCGATTTCCAGCACTGAGCCCCTCGCACCTTGGGGCTTGGTTTCCTTAGCTTTGAAACGGCAGCCCTCACGGGCCCCCTGGCTGGGTGGGGAGCTGGAAGGAAGCAGGGTGGTGGTGTGGCGGGTCTGGTAGGGAGAGGGTGCAGAGGTGCTCTGCAGGTGCTGTCCCAGAGAGGCCGCGGGCCTTGGGGTAAGGTATCCCTGGGCCCACACTGGGAGCCACAGCCTGGATAGCAGGATCGCTATCAGGATAGCTGAGACTTTGGAGACAAGAAATCCTCCGTTTGAACAATGCCTTTGACACTGATTCATATGGCCCAGGGCCAAAGACCTAACATCTCAGAGCCTCAGTTTTCCTCCCTTGAAAAAAGGAATAGAATGTAGTGAAAAGAAGGGCCATCTGTACCCAATGTTTATAGCAGCAATGGCCACAGTCGCCAAACTGAGGAAAGAACCAAGATGCCCTTCAACGGACGAATGGATAAGGAAGATGTGGTCCATATACACTATGGAGTATCATGCCTCCATCAGAAAGGATGAATACCCAACTTTTTAAAAATTTTTTATTATTTTTTTTATTATTTATTTATTTATTTATTTATTTTATTATAAATTTTTTTTAAAGATTTTATTTATTCATTTGTCAGAGAGAGAGCGAGCGAGAGCGAGCACAGGCAGACAGAGTGGAAGGCAGAGTCAGAGGGAGAAGCAGGTTCCCTGCGGAGCAAGGAGCCCGATGTGGGACTCGATCCCAGGACGCTGGGATCATGACCTGAGCCGAAGGCAGCTGCTTAACCAACTGAGCCACCCAGGCGTCCCAATACCCAACTTTTGTAGCAACATGGACAGGACTGGAAGAGATGATGCTGAGTGAAATAAGTCAAGCAGAGAGAGTCAATTATCATATGGTTTCACTTATTTGTGGAGCATAACAAATAGCATGGAGGACAAGGGGAGATGGAGAGGAGAAGGGAGTTGAGGGAAATTGGAGGGAGAGGTGAACCATGAGAGACTATGGACTCTGAAAAACAATCTGAGGGTTTGGAAGGGGCAGGGGGTGGGAAGTTGGGTCATCCTGGTGGTGGGTATTTTGGAGGGCACGTATTGCATGGAGCACTGGGTGTGGTGCATAAACAATGAATTCTAGTACACTGAAAAGTAATTAAAATAATTTAAAAAATTTTAAAAATGCCAATATGCCAAGAGCTGTAGTGTAAAGTAAATGAGAGATATATATACAAAGCAACTGGTTCATGGAGGGGGCCTGATAAATCTCTCTTCCTCCCAAATACCTTGTCCATCCCCAGACAGCACACTCTGAAGGCAGGAGGAGCCCCCAGTGTAGAAACAGGGCTTTGGGCAGGCAGCCACCCTCTCAGGAAGAAGCAACTAACCCAACAATACAAAATCAAAGGCTGGAGAAAGTAGCCTGTTCCACCCTCAGAAATCTTTATTATTGCCTGAGACTTGAAGTTTCTCCATTAGAAATTCATTCCTTTGACTTAGATCCTGTATTCTGTTAAAATGCAAACAGATTCCTGTGAAGTAGATATTAATAAACCTATTTTGTAGGTAAGAAACCTAAGGCTCACGGGGCTGAGATGTACCCAAGTACACAGAGCACATCACGGGTAGAGCTGGAAAACAGAACACAGGGCTTCAATGACCTATACTAGTACTAAACAGCTTGGAGAGATGAGACCCTCAGGGGTTTACTAGTCACTCAGACCTCTTCCTGAGCAAATTTTGCCAATGGGGTGGGGGAGGAAAGGAAGCTGATTTGGTCACTGAAAGAACTGAGCACTCAAGAGGGCTGATAGCAATGGTGCCCATGTCACTCTTCTGTTCTGGCCTGTTCCTCCGCGGCAGAGGTGAAGGCTACAGTGGGAATCCAGATCCCGGCTGGGTTGGATTACAAAGTCCTCAGCCCCTGGGCGTGCTACAATGGACCCTCCAACTCCCATTGCCTGTGTGTGTGGTGGGTCTGGAGGAACCTCTCCTCTCTCTGCTATGTAGTAATGGGCTCCCTGATGCCAGGGAGGTCAGAAGATGGGGCAGAGAGACCCAGCAGGCAGGTGATGGGCTAGGTTGAGAACCCAGGTGTGCAGACCCATGCAGCAGATGTGTGGCATGCCAAGAGTCCTGGGCCATTTTCTTGTTCAAAGGGCTTGGCGTGTTTGAGTGCCTGGACCCCTCTGGGTGGTCTCAGTAGGGGCTATCTCCGCAGGGGCCCTCCCAGTGGCCAGCCTACGTGGCCTGGCCTCCCTTTTCTCTCCCTCCCTCCCTCCCTCCCTCCCATGCTGGCTTCCCTGGAATGAGGTGACTTCTCTGGGCCTGGCCCAAGACTGGCCCTAAGAAGTAAGTGGCAGCCATGGGTGTTGAAGGGCAAGGGGGACCAGAAATGGTCCTCTGGGGTTGTGCAGACTCTCTGAGCGTCCTTGTGTCTGAGCGAGGCTTAGCACACAAGCCTCTGTGACCCATGCCCCTGCCCCTGGGCTGAACTGGGAGCGCCGCTTCGGCCCTGTCAGCCAGTATCTATGCTCAAAGAGAACCAGAACCCAGCCGGAGGCAGGGTCCCTTCCTTCCATCCGTAGCTCCAACACTCAGGGCCTGGGCACTCCTTCTCTCCCACTCCCAGCACAAATCCATTCACAGCCTGATACAAAACATGCCCACTGACACTGGGAGAGAAATGCATCCATTAACAGCACCCACCCACGACACGTCAGGACACAGCACCCCCTCCTCAAGGATGGGACTGCTCAGATCGGCCCACACCCGTCTGCACCCATCCCTCAGCGGCGCACCCCAGCTTTGTGGCCACCCACAGCAGAAGTCGTGACACACTTAGGTGACTCTGTCCATGTCCTGGCAGACGCTCTCAGACACGCTCATATAGGTACAGACACTCCCGGTGCGTGTCCACCCTGGCAAGTAAGACAGAGCCTGTCACATGCCGGTGACACTCACTGCTCAGACCCGAAGTCCAAGAGGTCAAACTGCAGCTGAGGTGTCCTTGGTGACTCATCGCTCTTTTCTTCTCTGGGCCCAGGGGAAGGGATGGGGGCATGGAGCACGCATGGACCTTTGTGCCCACCCCTGGCTGGACTGTGCCCGACGAGGGAGCAGGAGCAGGAATGATAGGCCCGTGTTGCAGGGAGGGAAGGCTTTCGGGGTGAAACCTGGCTTGTGCTTGTTGAGCACCTACTGTGTGCTGGGCAGCATTCCGAGCAGGACATGGGTTCTCACTGTATCCTCGCAAACAGCAAGCAGGGACTATTCTACGACCAGTGGAGGCGGCCGAGGCTCAGGAAGATGTGCTCTGTCCCCACCCAGGGAGTCTGACTCCAGAATCTGAGCCCGACAGATTCTGAGAGAATCTGAGCTGCTAGGAGAAGGGAAGAGCTGCTTCGGGGAGAGGGGCACTCCCTGGTACTAGAGGCGACCGTGAGTGGTTGGTGGGGGGGATGCACGGTGTGGGCAGCAGAAGGCCTTCTAGCTGCCTTTAATCCCATGAGACATCAAGCCCATGAAGCATGGAGGCCTGATAAGTCAGGGTGAACGCAGCTGTGGTCTACAGGAGTCCAGCTTCCTGCCAGTCCCTGCACTCCCGCATGGGAGCTGATGGTGCCCTAGGACGGGAGTCATCTGGTGGTCAGTGCAGGTGGCATGATCCAGCAGAGCGACCCACACTAACCAGGCTGCAGTGTCTACTTGGTGGATGGCTTCCTGTAATTGTGTGTGTGACCTCATTTGCAGAGAACGCTGAAAGTCCTGTAGAAGACTTCCTGTCCTTTAGTCCCGTCCCGCAGGCGAAGTCCCCTAAGAGGCTCAGGTCTTGTGATTCAGCATAGACTGACTGCTCCTGCCCAGGGAGCAGGGCTGGGCTGGGGGCAGGAATCAGGCCTCAGGCCAGCCGATCTCCGTGCATGGTGCACCGCCCCTGGGAGCCCCCAGAGGCCTGGGCCTGCCTCTGCCACTCTCACTGGTCCAAACCAGGAAAACAATACTATTACTACTAACAACAACTACTTTGTCGTGCTAACTCCACGCCAGGCGTTTTACTACTCATGCCATGAGCAACCCCCATGTTTCAAAGGAGAAACCAAGGCTCAGAACTAGGCTGAGCTGAATCTCGAGGCCCAGTGACCCAGCTTGGCAGTGGTCAGACAGGAAGCACACTTACGATGAACCCTTCCACTACAGGGCCCGGCCCTCCCACTTGCCCAAAGGCTTACTAGAGCCTTCTCCTGCCAGGCACCCCTGGACCAGGGTTCTGGATCTTAGCTTGCTGTCTCCAGCGGTGGCCCTGGGTGTCCCAGTCCGGGGTCTGGTGCTCTGAGATGGATGAGTGGGGGATGTTGTAGGGAAGGGCTCTCTTCCCTGAGACAGGCAGAGGAGGTGTGAACTTTGCCCCCAAACCTGGCTCAGGCCCAGAATTATCAGCAGGGCCTCTGGGACATTTGTCCCTGGCTCGGGGGTTCCCTAGGCCTCCTTTCTCCCAACAACTCGTGGCTCCCCATCCTCCCTTCTGTACCGGGTGGGGCACCAGTACAAAACAGCCTCTCCAGACTGCGGCCCCAGCCCCGGTCTGCCGTCAGCTGCCACGTTGTCTTGGGTCACAAAAGTCCAAGAGGCCTCTTGAGAATGTGTCACCTTCCAGCGTGGAGTCACACTGGGAGGGAGCTGGGGAGGGCAGCCTGGTGGGGGTTTAAATGTCTGGCTGGGTCTGAGGTCCAGTCAGTTTCGACAGCAGCACAGGTGAGCTGTCCAAGAGCCTCTCTTCTGGGCCTCCTGTGACCCCAGGAAGGATCCAGTGCAGTGCGAGTCTCTTCCAGCCCAGCGAGAAGCCCAGGATGTTCCTGAAGGCTGTGGTCCTGACCCTGTCCCTGGTGGCTCTCACTGGTGAGTAGCCTTTGGAAGAGGCTTTCAGGCAGGACCCATCTGCTGCATAAAGCGGGCAGGATGGAGAATCTGGAGTCCAGGCAAGAGGATGGTTCCAAAGGCCTGTCATTCCCCGGCTGGACGCAGAAGGCTGCCCACCTGCCATGTGGCTCATAGGAGGGCTGGCCTCTGCCCAACATTCTGCCCCTTGGCTCTGGTGCTTTCCCAGTGTTACATGCCCCTGTAGCTTTTAATGAGGGAAGCATGGGAGTTGAGGGCGTCAGTAGTTGGGCTCCCCCACCGTCAGCCGGTCTGCAGCTCAGGGCTGGTGCGGAGGGCCAAGGAAGGAGATGGGTCCTCATGAATCTCTGTTTCCTGCCCAGGAGCCCGGGCTGAGGTCAGTGCTGACCAGGTGGCCACTGTGGTGTGGGACTACTTTAGTCAGCTGAGCAACAATGCCAAGGAAGCCATGGAACATCTTCAGAAGACGGAGCTCACCCAGCAGCTCAAGTAAGAGGGGCATGGCTCGCGGGGTGGCTTGCAATGGGATGGCAGGGCTGAGCTCAGAGGCTGGAGACCCGAGCGTAGGATACCCACTGCCCTGCCGCTGAACTCTCCCGGGGACCCTGAGGTCTCCAGATCTTCGAGCCACACATGCAACAGGGGGTTAGACTAATAATCCCCGAGGAATCTTCCTGCTTGAACTTTCTAGAGTGTGACAGATGGCCACATGCTAGCATTGAGAGTCATGGGGGAAAAAGAGGGAGGGAAATGTCATGGGAACTGGGTCCTAAGACATTCCAGAAGGATGGGAGCCTGTGAAATCATGGGAAAGGAAGTGGGGATATTTGGGAAGCCTCTGAGGTTGGGCACGTGGAAGAAAACTAGTATTTTGAATCCCTCAAAGACTGGAAGCGGTCCAGAGCACAACATTCTGTTAATGAATGTAATCTGTGTCACAGCACACCTGAGCTGGAAGGACTTCAAAGTCTGACCTTTTTACTTCACAGGCGTGGGGTGGATGGGGGGGGGGGGTTGCCGCGTGGCTGTGACTCAGGTCAGGGGGAGAGTCAGAGATGCTGGGTAATAACTTAGTCTATTACATCTACTTTCCCAAACCATGATCTACCTGTGACCTTAATACCCCGGAACACTCACCCTTCTCAGGCCGGTGTGTAGGAGATGAGCCAGGCATAAGGAGACAGTCCTGTCATGCCAAGTGTAACGGTGGCCCCCTTGTGTCCCTCCCCTGCAGTGCCCTCTTCCAGGACAAGATTGGGCAAGTGAACACCTACACCGACAACCTGCAGAAGAAGCTGGTGCCCTTTGCCACGGAGCTGCACGATCGCCTGAGCAAAGACTCCGAGAAGCTGAAGGAGGAGATCCGGAAGGAGCTGGAGGAGCTGCGCGCCCGGCTGCTGCCCCACGCCACCGAGGTGAGCCAGAAGATCGGGGACAACATGCGCGAGCTGCAGCAGCGCTTCGAGCCGTACGCGGATGAGCTGCGCACCCAGGTCAACACCCACGCCGAGCAGCTGCGGAAACAGCTGACGTCCCACGCGCAGCGCCTGCAGAGCGCGCTGCGCCAGAACGTGGACAACCTGCAGGTCTCCCTGACGCCCTACGCAGATGAGTTGAGGGCCCAGATCGACCAGAACGTTGAAGAGCTCAAGGGACGCCTCACGCCCTACGCGGATGAGCTCAAGGTCAAGATCGACCAGAACGTGGAGGAGCTGCGCCGTAGCCTGGCTCCCTATGCGCAGGACGTGCAGGAGAAGCTCAACCACCAGCTCGAGGGCCTGGCTTTCCAGATGAAGAAGAACGCCGAGGAACTGAAGGCCAAGATCTCGGCCAACGCCGATGAGCTGCGGCAGAGGCTGGAGCCCATGGCTGAGGAGGTGCGGGGCAAGCTGAGGGACAACACCCAGGAGCTGCAGAAGTCGCTGACCGAGCTGAGCAGCCAGCTGGACCGGCAGGTGGAGGAGTTCCGCCGCAACGTGGGACCCTACGGGGAGACCTTCAACAAGGCTCTCCTGCAGCAGGTAGAGGAGCTGAGGCAGAAGCTGGGCCCCTATGCAGGGGATGTGGAAGACCACCTGAGCTTCCTGGAGAAGGATCTGAGGGACAAGGTCAACTCTTTTTTCAGCACCCTCAAGGAGACAGAGAATCAGGATACACTTGTGCCCGCCACGGAGCAGCCGCAGTCGCTGGTCCCTTTAGACAGCTGAGCTGTCCCTGGCGCTCACGCCCTCCCATGGACACCTGCCCAGCCCGGCCCCCTGTCTGTCTGTCTGTCCAAAGACAGTTCTGGTACAAGCTTGAGAACACATGTCCAGTGGAAAATGACACTACCTCTCACTACTCAATAAAGCTGCTAAAGAACTAGTCCGGTGGCAATGTGACTTCTCACTGTTGGTGCGCGGGGGGTGGGACAAACCCACCCGCACAGCTTAGCGGGGGCCTGCGGGGGATGCTTGGGGGACACCAGGGCTGGGGAGATGACACTGCAGGAGGAGTGAGGGCAGGGTGTGCTGAAAGGGGTGGAGGGGGTGCTTTAAAGGGAGGTGGAAAAAGATGTCACCCATTACCCAGAGATGAAATAGGCAGCCGGCTTATATTCCCTTAGCCAAGAGCTGTTTCTGGAATGCCCTCAGTGTGCACGCCACTGTTCCAGGCAGCAGACAGTGAGCAAAAGAGCTTTTGTGGAGCACGGGTCTGACGCTGTGCTTTACTCTGAGGGGGCCACGGAGGTAAGCTTGACAGGCTCCCTGGCTTTGAAGAGCTCACGGCACAGTGGGGGAGGCTGTCCGTCCTTCCAGAAGCTCTCCTGGGCCTTGAACTTGACTTACTTGTGTGAATTTTGGTTTATTCCTCCCCATATCACTCTCATGATAGAATTGACTCATGAGGTGAGCCCAGCATCATGAGAGAAGTGGAAGCCTTGCCCAGAACCCCCGTAATGCAGGGGAGATGCCCACCACACAGGGGCACGGGGTGGGGGGTGGCATTGGGCTGGCTCACATTCGAAGCCCAATATCAGGCTCACATGGAAGAAAAAAAAGCTTAGGTGGTAAATTCATCAGGGCTCATCTCAGAAAGGTGAGGTTTTGCTTTCCACTTTATATATTTTATATAGTATTTAGGATTTTACAATCCTATTTGGAATTACTTTCTTGTTGTGGTTATATATATGTTTGTATGTATAAATATATAACATAAAATTTGCCATCTTAACCATTTTTAAGTATAGAATTCAAGGATGTTAATTGCATTCACAGTGTTGTACAACCCTTACAGCTCCCTCCCAGATTTACTACCCCAAACAGAAACTCTGTATCCACTAAGCAATTCCCCATTACCTCCCCAACTCCAAGGCCAAGGAAGGGTCTGGGGGCCTGTCCTCCTGTACCCACAGCCCCTGGTAACATTTACTCTGCTTTCTGTTTGCTGTAGGGAGTTCCTGTGAACTACCCTTTCGTGTCTGGCTTCTTTCACTTAGCATAATGTTTTCAGGTTCATCTGTGTTAGAGCTGCACCAGAAAATCCTTCCTTTTTAAAGGCTATATAATGGGGCACCTGGGTGGCTCAGTGGGTTAAAGCCTCTGCCTTCGGCTCAGGTCATGATCCTGGGGTCCTGGGATTGAGCCCCATATTGGGCTGTCTGCTTGGCAGGGAGCCTGCTTCCTCTTCTCTTTCTGCCTGTCTCTCTGCCTACTTGTGATTCTGTCAAATAAACAAATAAAGTCTTCAAAAAAAAATTAAAAAAATAAATAAAGGCTGCATAAGACTCCACGTAGCTTCAGACCACATTGTCATCCACTGATTGACTCTCGGGTCGTTTCCACCCTTTGGCTGTTGTGATAATGCCATTGTGTGTAGAAATATCTCAAGTCCCTGCTTTCAGTTCTCCCGTGTGGACATCCAGATTTGGAATTGCTGGGCGGCGTGGTAATTCAGAACTACTCCGGGATCCAGGCTTTACCACATAGCAAACCCAAGCCCCTAAACCCAGAAGAACCAAGTACTAGAGGCCCCTGCAAGGGTTGG
This sequence comes from Mustela nigripes, assembly GCF_022355385.1. Taxonomy (NCBI): domain Eukaryota; kingdom Metazoa; phylum Chordata; class Mammalia; order Carnivora; family Mustelidae; genus Mustela; species Mustela nigripes. The sequence goes on from NC_081557.1 coordinate 92,398,860, forward strand.
GGAGGGGTGTTTCCTGGTCCTTGGTGCTGCCCACATCAGTACCTCCCCGAGGAGGACTCTGAGAGCCCATCCCAATCTCAGGCCCGAAGCTCTCCCAGCTACCTCTGGCTCCTCAGGTGACCTGGACGCCTCTACAGGCATAGGTTAGTGTCCCCGAAGGGATGTCAGCCAGCACCAACATGGGCCAGGCTGAGATGCTAGCCACACACCTGCACCCATCCCCAAAGCTCAAAGGTCAGAAGTCATCTGAAAACGTCAAAGGGGTCACTACCCCCAAGGTGTCTGTGTATGGAATAGCCCTAACTAAGGAAAGGAGAGCCCAGCAAGGCCAAGGAAGGGTCTGGGGGCCTGTCCTCCTGTACCCACAGGGCCTTGTTGCCGTGGAGGAATTGTCCCAGCGCGGTTGAAAGCAGCTCGTGCCTGGGAATGCTCTGTTCTCCCGGTGTTATCATAGGACACGCTGTGTTCCCAGAGCGGAGAGCACAGGCAGGGGCACGCTCTGGGGAGAGAAACAACAAGTGTGGGGTTATCTGGGGACTTCTGTGTCCGAGGAAGACAGAACCACGGTTATCCCACTGTGTGACAACACATGGTTAATGATGGGGGGGGCACAGTCAGAGACCCCAGCGCTGCCCACGTCAGAGCGGTGAGCATGTGGGCAGCTGGTTCCTAGGTGGGAAGTGAGGGATGTGAGCAGACCCTGAGGTTTGGAGGGACTCGTCTTGTCTCCGTCCAATGCCTTGACACCATCTCTAACACACGAACACAACTCCTCACTCACAGGGACCTCCTTCCTCTGTCCATCCCTCTCCAGCCTCCTGCCTGGCTCCAAGACTGAGCCGGCTCTCTTGTTCGTGCCCTGCACACTCTCTCTTAGAGCCGGCGGGCTGACCTGTGCTATGAACAGGCTATTGTGGAAGTCATGGCATATGACTCCCGAGGCTGGCTCATCGAGGGCACTGTAGTTTCCACCTTGCTCTCCCTTTGACTGTTGACACTGAGGGAGGATAGGCAGGAAGAGTGGCCCCTTCTCAACAGCCAGCACCAACCTGCCAGCCACACCAGTGAGCCATGTTAGAAACAGACACTTGGGGCACCTGGGTGGCTCAGTGGGTTAAAACCTCTGACTTTGGCTCAGGTCATGATCCCAGGGTCCTGGGATCGAGCCCCACATTGGGCTCCCTGCTCAGCGGGGAGCCTGCTCCGCACCCCCCCCCCCCCCCCCCCCTCTGTCTGTGAAATAAATAAATAAAATCTTAAAAAAAAAAAACAAAAAAAACAAAAATAAAAACAGATGCTTGGCCAGACCTTCGGAGGCCTAGAGTCCCAGGCTACATCCTGCCTGAGACCTCGTGACAGATCCTGAACCAGAACCACACAGCCTGGCCACACACCCATAGGAACTGGGAGGGATCCTGTGATGTTAAGTTTTGGCTGATTTGTTACACAGAGTAGCTAACTGGTACACATGCCTCGCACAGGGCTGGGCACCCGGACACCCGGTCAGCTGGTGAGGGGATGGGTCTTACTCAGTATCTGACACCTCCACAGACAGGCAGCTTACCATCTTCCCGAACAACTGATTTATCCTTGAACAACTCTGTTACAGATTATTAAAATCACACTTGATCTTTCTCGATACGGCTTTGGTGGTATTTGTATTTCTCTTTTGCACCACAGAATGAATATAATCTCTTTATATATACATTCTGCCCACAGGCAATGTACCCAGATGCTCTTTTCGTTTGTTTGTTTGTTTTTAAGATTTTTATTTATTTATTTGGCAGACAGAGATCACAAGCAGGCAGAAAGGCAGGCAGAGAGAGAGAGAGCGGGAAGCAGGCTCACCGCCAAGCAGAGAGCCCGATGTGGGGCTCGATCCCAGGACCCTGGCATCATGACCTGAGCAGAAGGCAGAGGCTTTAACCCACTGAGCCACCCAGGCGTCCCCCAGATGCTCTTTTCATGGAACCCCAAACCTTGTAGACAAAATTGAGCCAGAGGTGTACCATACTCATCGCGGCCTTGGGGTGAACCATCTCGGCTGGTTTCGGAGAGGGTGAAGGTTTGGCCAATCTTGCTTCTTCTCCTATGCTTAGCACAGCGGCCAGAACTGAGTTGGTGCACAATACATAGTTGTTGAATGAGCTAACACATTTAATGAATCTTTGTTCCATGCCCAGTTGCACAGGACAGGTATGTTCACCTTTACCAGGTAATGCTGAGTTGTTTTGTAAGATGATTGCACCACTTTTTCTTTCTCTTTTCCTATAATAGGAAACTTCTGGACAAGCCTTCTGATTTTCTTACCTTTTCTCTCATGTCTTGCTGCTATGCATACTTTCCATTCTGGGAGACTTCGTCAGCCTCTACCCAGTTTTCTTGTTTCTGCAATCACGTATTTATTTATTATTTATTGAAAGATTTTTATTTTTTTGTCAGAGAGAGAAAGTGAGTGAACACAAGCAGGGGAGTGTCCGGAAGAGGGACAAGTAGGCTCCCTGCAGAGCGGGGAGCCCGGTGCAAGGCTCGATCCCAGGGCCCCGGGGTCATGACCTGAGCCAAAGGCAGATGCTTAACGACTGAGCCACCCAGGCGCCCCTGCAATCACGTGTTTAATTTGCAATCACGTGTTTAATTTGCAAGAGCTTTTATTTTATTTTATTTATTTAGTTTTAATTAATTTATTTGGCAGAGAAAGATCACAAGTAGGCAGAGAGGCAGGCAGAGAGAGAGAGAGGAGGAAGCAGGCTCTCTGCCGAGCAGAGAGCCCGATGGGGGACTCGATCCCAGGACCCCGAGATCATGACCTGAGCTGAAGGCAGTGGCTTAACCCACCGAGCCACCCAGGCGCCCTGCAAGAGCTTTCAAAACATTCCATGAATGTTCTTCTATAATATCCTGTTCTTGTTTGATCAATGTAATGTATTTAACTCTTTGATGATACTCATGGTATCTTTAAATGTTCTTTCTGCGTAGCTACGGTTTTCTTCAAGTTCTTTTTTAGAACGTTTGTTTGTTTTGGGTCCCTCTCTTTCACGACCTTGGATAACTGGTCATTTTGCTTGTCTGCTTAAATCTAAGGTGGGGATTTTAAAGCTGATGTGAAGTTCCCAGCACATGAGTGGTCTTGTTGACTGTGAGCATTACTGTTAGGTGATCCACTGGAATATTTAATTGGGGAATGCCTAGTGTGAAAAAAATTAGGTATTTCCTTTTGAGTTGGTCCTGGGTACTTGGGAAGTTTCTCCCACTCTTCTGCCTGAAGGGTAAAGGCCTGGATATCCGTGTTCCTGGGGCTAAGCGGAAGGAGAAGGATTGGGCTCCACATTCAGAGGGCGTCCTTTGGTTCAATCCCTCTGTGTCTAGTATGGCAACCCGGTTCTCAACTCTACTTAGCATTCTTTCCCCTTTTGGAAATTAAAATTCCACTCTTCTGCCAAGGTGACATAAGGGAGCTAAAGTTTCTCCTGCTTTTTAAAATAATTTCAACTAGGAGCGCCTGGGTGGCTCAGTGGCTTAAATGTCTGCTTTTGGCTCAGGTCATGATCTCAGGGTCCTGGGATGGAGCCCCGCATCGGGCTCCCTGCTCAGCGGGGAGCCTGCTTCTCCCTCTCCCTCTGATGCTCCCCCTGCTTGTGCTCTCTGTCAAGTAAATAAATAAAATCTTAAAAAAAGAAGCCCTGTACTCTCTTTTATTAATTTTTTTAAACATTTAATTTATTTATTTGACATAGAGAGACACAGTGAGAGAGGGAACACAAGCTGGGGGACGGTCAGAGGGAGAAGCAGGCACCCCCTGCCAAGCCGGCAGCCCAGATGCGGGACTCGATCCCAGGACCCCAGGATCATGACCTGAGCCGAAGGCAGCCGCTTAATGACTGAGCCACCCAGGTGCCTGCCCCCCCCCACCCCACCCCATACTCTCTTTTTAAAAAAAATATGGAAGAATATACAAGAGCTGATGGTAGAATTGTGGGTGATTATGTATATTTTTGCTTCTCTGTATTTTATACTTTCTCTACATTATACTTTTTTTTTAAATATTAACAAAATAAAAAGCTACTGATGTAAGTTAATATTTTAATAGACAGGACTTCCTATTTACACATGTCAGGCTCTCTTGATCCCAGCCATAGATCTGGTTGGGCCACCAGGAGCTTAGGTCTTTGGGCTGCCTCCCCTTGATCTAGGCAAAATTGCCACGGGTCAGGGACTTTCTGAGACAGTTCCAAGTCCCTGTATATAAAGTCCCATAGAGATATTCAATTAGTAGCTCAGTGTTTGGAAAAGCTTTACCTTCCCTCTGAGTCTGGTGTGTTTCCTTCTTCGGATGATGACAATTAGGTAACTTACTGAATTTCCCTCTTCCTCCGTTTCCACAAAACCCAAAACCAATGTGGAAGTCAACGGTTCCCACCGTGTCTTCCCTGATGACCTCTGTGCTCATGTCTTTTAGGTCTTGTGCTTTGTCAGGTTCTCCGATTTTCTGCTATTCATTTTATTTTCACTGGTTATAAGGGTCTCCCCTTTCCACCATCATCATTGCCGTCGTCTACACTTCCACTGCCAGTAGCCTCAGATCTTTGGGGATGAAAAAGGGTAGAGGTAAACAGAACCCCAACAGATAAACAATCAGAACTCTTATCTCTGTTGGCACGCCATGGCCGTGTTGACTCAGAGCGTGCCTAGGACATTTTGTGGTCTTACAGTCTACGTCACTGGCCTCACCTAGCTGTTGTGCCATCAGCAAATGATCCAGACACAAACATCTCGCTGTGGGACATCTCTCCGTCGTGATGGGTCATGGACAGCGGAGGATAAACAGACCATCGTGACAAGGCTAAAGACCTAGGGACCTGCTGTTTTGGCTGTAGCTAGTGTTGGTTCCAGCTCTGTGGACATGGGGGGGGGCATGTTAAGCGTGGGATAGGACGAGGAGGGAGAGGTGGACTCTGCTCCCCACGGTAACTGGACTTGGCTGTCCCTCCCCTGGCTGGCCCTGAGCTACTGTCCCTGTGTCCATATCGGCTTACATATGGATCCTGGCTTCTCTGCGTTTCGACAGTCCTCTTTCTCCAAAATCATAAACCGCCTTGGGGTGAGGGGGCAGGACCTGGCTTTCTTCTGAGCACAGTGGGTTCCTGGCATCTCCTAGTAAGGACTGCAGGGCTCTGTTGTGGTTCCGGTCCCCGGAGCAGGGTTCTCTCACCCCAAGCATCAGGTGGTGTGTGGAGCACGGACTCCAGAGTCAGACACACCTGGGTTTCAAGGCCCTGAGCAAGTTACTGAATCTTTCTGAGTCTCAGTGTCTCCGTAAGTAAAATGAGGATAACAGTACCAGCCTTGGAGCAGTAGCGATTATAAGGGTAAACACCGGGCATGTGGCAGGTGCCCCATAGAGGGGTCATGGTGATCAAGCTTTTCAGATCTGTCAGGCCTCTGTTGGGCCTGACTCTGAAAGCAGGGAGACTTGCAGGTGTGCCCAGGCTACCTTCCCAGGCTGCTCTGCTGCTGAGCGCCGGCCGGACCCTTCCCTGTTTTCCACCCCCACCCCACGCCCCTGACCAGCTATGACCATGCAGCTTCCTACCTCCGTGCTTTTACTCGTGCCGTGCCTGCTGCTTCTTCCCTCCATCACCCTCTGGACCAAACCCTCCATGTCTACAGCCTCACCCAGGGCACACTCTCCACTCCCCGGCCTTTGCTGCAACCTGGTCCTTGCTCAGCTCACCTGCTTGCCCCCAAGGCCCTCCTCGGTGGAGGCTGGCCATCCTCAGGCCTGGTTGCTATTTCCAGACCACCCAATCTTTGCGGCTGCTTCTGTTGGGCTCTGCTCCTTACCTGACCTGGTTGCTGAGTGCCTCATTTCCTGAGCCGTGGGCACCTGCCTCCTACTGGACTACCTGTGTCTTCTCCTAGGAGCTCGCCTTTGTCCTGGAGACATCAAAATCCATGTCAAAAATGTGACCAAACACGCGTGTGCTGGAGGACCTGGAGCAGTTCTGCCTCTGGCCCGTTTCTCTCACACATCCCCGGGGCCATGCATGCTCCCTGGGGCCCTGGGGCGCTGCCTCCCTCACTGCCCTCTTGGGCTCTACTTAACCCTCCATCCTGCCCAGGGCCTCAAGTCTCTCCCAATTGCCTGGGACCCTGGGACCCCTTGTCTCTTTCTTTCCTCTGGCAAAACCTCGTTCAGAAGAAAGCAGGCTTCTGCTTTTCTAGCTTCACCTTGTGGGGCCCCGTTAGAGAACATTCTGGTCAGATTGATGCTGCCACGAATTCAAGGCCTCCAGCTTTCAGTGGCTCCGTGGCTGGGGTCCAGTCAGCCTTCTGGGAATTCCTGCTCAATCCTCTCTCTCATGCCCCAAAGCAGCGACCCTAGGTCTGCTCAGGTCCCTTCCCTTCTTCACTTCTGCTCAGGGCTCCACAGCCAGCTATTTTTTTTTTAAAGGTTTTATTTATTTATTTGCTAGAGAGAGAGAGATCCAGAGAGAGAGAGAGAGCACACAAGCAGGGGGAGAACCAGGCAGAGGGAGAAGAAGACGCCCAGCCAAGCAGGGAGCCTGATGCAGGACTCGATCCCAGGACCCCAGGATCACGACCTGAGCCAAAGGCAGACGCTTAACCAACTGAGCCACGCAGGCGCCGCTGTCTTAGAATGTGTCCTCCAAGAAATAAAATGTGGTAGACACAGCGCAAGTCCTTGTCCCCCGCCCCCGTCTATTTGCTTTCCCTCCCCAAGGCCATCAGGAGCCTGAAGGTGGTGAGTTTCCTTTCCACCCAAGTTTTATTCTTTTATATATATATTTATGGAGCCAAATTCATGAACAGTGCCGTTTCACATGCTGTAAAAATTCACGTAAACAGTATAAAATTATTTGCATCGTCTTGCAATTTGCTTTCTTTCACTTTACGTTATGCTTTGGGGATAGCGTCATCTCTCCCTGCAATGAGTTATTGTTACCAGCAAATACAGTGCTCCGTTCTGGGACTATACCAGAATTTAATTCATCCCTCTATTGATGGGCACTTCTGTTTTCTGGGTTTTTTTTCTTCAATTTATTTTATTATTATTATTTTGCTCTTACAAATAATACTTGGATTTCCCTTGAGGCTTAGTATGTAGTAAATTATGGTGAGGATTCTGTATTTCCTGAGGTACAGGGTTCTTTTTTTTTTTTTTTTTTAAAGATTTTATTTATTTATTTGACAGAGAGATCACAAGCAGGCAGAGAGGCAGGCAGAGAGAGAGAGAAGGAAGCAGGCTCCCGGCTGAGCAGAGAGCCCGATGCGGGGCTCGATCCCAGGACCCTGGGATCATGACCTGAGCGGAAGGCAGCGGCTTAACCTACTGAGCCACCCAGGTGCCCCGAGGTACAGGGTTCTTATACCAAGTTTGTGGCCTATTGTTCACATCTTTTGTTTTTCTGTGATTCTATCTATTTTGAGAAAATGGTACTAAAATTTCTCAGCAAATGTGACAAGTTCTCTTTGAGAGTGAGCAGCTTTTCACTTAATCTGTTTTGAGGTGATGATGTTTGGTTTCATTTATCTGGTAAACATTTTTCCCTGTTGTTTCTTTACCTGGTAAATTTTTTCTTTCTGTTGATCCTTTTTGCTCCAAAGCTTATGTGCTCTGATATTATATTGTTATACCTGCTTCCTTTTCGTTAAATTTTGTCTGGTATGGGTTTTTAAAAAATATTTTATTTATTTATTTGATGGAGAGAGAAATCACAAGTAGGCAGAGAGGCAGGCAGAGGGGAGAGGAAGGGAAGCAGGCTCCCCGCTGAGCAGAGAGCCTGATGCAGGACTCGATCCCAGGACCCTGGGATCATGACCCGAGCCGAAGGCAGAGGCTTAACCCACTGAGCCACCCAGGCAACTCTGGTATAGGTTTTTAAAGTCTCTCCCTCCTGCTATACTTTTTAGCTTTTCTCTGGTGTTATATTTTCAGTATGCCCCTTTAAGTCATGAAAGACGGGAATTTTTGTAAAATTTAATTTTTATTAAAGCGAATTGTCACTAATGACTATAGTAAACCCTATGCCACACTTACTATGTGCCAAACAGTGCTCTGAGCCTATTTCATGTTTTAATATATTAAAATGTTCATTTCCCACAGAACCTATGAGGGAGGTACTATAATTATATCCAGTTTACTAGTAAGGAAACTGAGACACAGAAAAGTTAAGTAACTTGCCTAAGACCACAGAGCTATTGCACATCAGCATTGTAAGCCACACTGTCTCACTCCAGAGCTGGTGCTCTGTGGGCTGGTTTTAGGATTACTGATTTCTATCAAATTATTTTCTATCTTCAAATTATCATTGCATTTTTTTTGCTTCTTTTGTTCTTGTTTGCCCTTCTATTGGTTTTATTATGTTTCTTTAAAAAATAATTATATGTGGGCACCTGGGTGGCTCATCGCCATTTCCCCTTCTGCATAAATACCTTTTGGCTCTTAGAGAATTCTGTTATTATTCTCTGATTTTCCGGTTTTAGGCTTATCTTATCTTTAGGCTTTGTTTGCCGGTATGGCCAATAAAAATGGGGTTCTCAATTTAGATTTAAAAAAACAAAATAGGGCACCTGGGTGGCTCAGTGGGTTAAGCCGCTGCCTTCAGCTCAGGTCATGATCTTGGGGTCCTGGGATCGAGTCCCACATCAGGCTGTCTGCTAGGCAGGAGCCTGCTTCCTCCTCTCTCTCTCTCTGCCTGCCTCTCTGCCTACTCGTGATATCTCTCTGTCAAATAAATAAATAAAATCTTTAAAAAAAAAATAAAATAAAACCCAGTTCCCCAGACATGATATAGGAGGCCAACTGGCACCTGGCAGTTAGGTGTAAAAATAAGTAAACACGTAAAAATGAATAAATAAATAAAAACAAAAATGGTTTTTTTTCACATATACACACCTTACACACACACTTTCCAGTTTATTATATCATAGGTCTTATTTAAACTATGATATCATAGCCAGTATTCATAGCATGATTATGTACATGCAATTCATATGTAGTTTACTATTATAATTTTCCCAGCATTTTTTTCTGCTTTCAGTTAATAATTGTCTTTTCTTGCTGTTTATTTAGTTTCCTATATGTTTCAATGATTTACCCCGAATTCTTGACCAGTTCCATAAATCTGAGAAATGGAGGGAAGCAGGCTAGGGAGCAAAAATCAAGCATACATATGGAATACACACACAGAGAGAGAAGCAAACATAGCAAAGTATTAATTATTGTATTATTAATGCACAATTACTGAACCTGGGTGGTGAGGATAATGATGATCACTGTACTTTCAACTTTTCTGTATGTGTGAAAATTTTCGCAGTAAATTAGGAAAAAAAAAACCTGAAGCTGATATGAAGCCTTGAGTCCGTGACTCACTTTAGGATGGACTGTCTCAACAGCAAAAAACCCCCAAAAGTGTTTCTTTTGACCTGTTTTCTTGGGGTAGCCAAATTTCTCAGGAGAATGTTCCAGTGTCCCTCCTGGGTAAAGTGTAATCGGCCAGCATTTTGGCCAAAGGAAATGATGGTGTGGAAGAGGGATGCATCCCATAATTTAATATATACAATTTTTGTTTTTTAAAGATTTTATTTATTTATTTGACAGACAGAGATCACAAGCAGGCAGAGAGAGAGGGGAAGCATGCTCCCTTCTAAGCAGGGAGCCCAATGTGGGGTTCCATCCCAGGACCCTGAGATCACGACCTGATCCGAAGGCAGAGACTTTAACCACTGAGCCACCCAGGTGCCCCTAATATATAAAATTTTACTTAAATCCTCTGGTTTTTTTTTTTTTTTTTTTTTTGCATAGGGGAATCCTGGCCCTGATAATACCATGTTTTCTCCACCTTAACTTCTGCAGGGAATAAACTTCTGGTCTCCTGCTGCTTTGGGGGAAGGCCAGAACCCAGCTGAGTGGCATGGGGAGGACGTCTGCTTCTCAAACAGACTTGCAACCAGTTACCCCATCTTGAGCCCCACTATCACGCGTGCTTCTAGAATAATTTATGGCTGCTAATGTCTGAGCTTCCAGGGCATTCAATAGTACAGATCAGGGAGTTTCTTGGCTTTCCCCATCGCTGCTGCAAAATTCATCTTCTCAAGTGTGTGTAGTTATTATCATTTGACCATTTGGAAGCTTTCCAACTTCCAAACTATCTTGTCTCCTATTCTCTTTGTGTGTTTATACATTTTTTTAAGTGCCCTTTAATGCTGCTTTATTGGGATTTCAGAAAAGAGCACAGCCTAATGCAGCCCATCAATCCACCATCCTTTACTAAAAGTCAATCTGTTCTTTAGTCTCATTCCCATACACTAGTTTGAAAGTTATACAGTCTTTGTATTCTTTTAATGGGTTATCCCTAACATTTTAATATTCCTGCTTGACCTCACAAAGTCTAAAAGGTAATCAATATCCCCATCTTCTTACTGAATAATGCAAAGACTGCAGAATGCTTTAACTTTGATCTTTGCTTTCCCATTTTCCATGCTACTTGGGTCTAACAGTTTAGGTCCCCCTTGTTTAGAACACTTCCTCCAAAATAGCCCCTTCATTGATAAATATTTATCGACGGACCTTACCATGTGACAAGCAGTTTTCCAGATACTGGAAACACAGCAGCAAATGAGACTGAGCTACATTTAAAGGTATTTTATGTTAAGTTGAACTATACGAGCTTGCCAACTTTGACCAATTTTTAGTGGCAAAGAACTAATTTTATATGGTTTAAGTATATGTATGTTTAAATATATTCATGTTTATATAAATTTATATAAAATGATGAGTGTACTTTCAATTTCCTAAACGGTTAATAATTTCCTCCCGTCCTCCTGTGTGTATTGTACTCCATGACTCTCTTAGTTTTGTTTCTTTTTCAGGGAGGATCTGTGAGTGATAATTGCTCTAGGTTCTCCTTTGAGAACTTGAACATGAGTTTACCCAAATATATTTCTTGGCTGGCCATTAAGTTACTTCCAGGTTTTTTTGAAGATATGTTGCTGCTAAGTCAGCTGTCCATTTAATCATTTTGATTTGTAGACAAACAGTCCTTTCTCTTGGGTTGATTTTAAGATACTCTGTCTTTTTTGATGTTCTTCACATTCACGATAATGTGTCTTGATTTGGATTTTGTTTTCGTTTATCCTACACATGACTCAAGGATGGTTCCTGCAACTGAGAATTTAGGTCCCACCTTCAAAATTTCTCAGCTGTCTTCTTGGGAATATTGCCTCCTCCAAAGTCTCTCTTTGTACATTTCTCTTTGTAGAAATCCAAGTAGGAGTATATTGGGCCTTCCCATTCCGCACTCCAGGTCTCTTAACTTCCATTTCATATCTTCTTTCTCTTTATCATTCTTTTGGATGATTTTCTCAGATTGCCCTTTTAGTTTACTAATTCTTTCTCCAACTGTAGCCAAATGATTTGTTTTTCGTCTTAATGACTATATTTCCTACTTCTAGGTGGCCTATTTAATTACTTTTCTTCTTGACAAACAATGGAACTAGATTATCTTTCAAGACAAAATAATGATTACATACATTACTAAACACGCTTGGCTATTTCAGTACCATGTTAAATACCCATTCCCCACTTTTTAGTGCACTTGAGGTGTATCTGTTGTCACTGTTCAAGTGGACTTCCCTTTAGCCCTGGTGAGAGGCATATAAACAGTGTACAATGGGTCTATAATGAGCGGTTACTCTATTATTCTGCCTATGTTTCTGGTATGTTCTGGGATGGACCCTGGGATGCTGCTGCATTGAGAAAGACTGCTCCGCCCTCGTTTACACCTGAGTTATTGGCAGCTAAGACAGAAGGACAATCTGTAACAAGTCTGACTTACCACAGATGGTCCCCGACTTATCACAGATGGTCTCCAACTTAAAAGTTTCAACTTATCAATTCTCAACTCTATGATGGTGCAAAAGAGATCTGCAATCAGTAAAAACCAAACTTCAAATTCTGAATTTGGATATTTTCCCAGGCTAGAGATTCACAGTACGATCTCCTCTCTCGATGCTGGGCAGGGGCAATGAGCAGTGACTCCCAGTCTTCCCCGCCATCATGAGGGTCAACCTTGGATACATTGCACCCGTTCTGCACCCATGCAACCTTCTGTTTTATCACTTTCAGTACACTATTCAATCATTCAGTATTGTTAGGAGCAGTAAATATATTTTCTTCTCTTTTTCTTTGAGATTTTATTTTTAAGTAATCTCTACCCTCAATGTAGGGTCTTGAACACAATGCTGAGATCAAGAGTAGCCTACCCTGCTAACTGAGCCAGCAAAGCTCAGTATTTTCAGTTTACGATATATATTTTCAACTTACAATATTTCTAATTTGGGATGTATTGGGTGTATTGGGATGGAACTGTATCATTAGTTGAGAGAACTCTGTATTTAGAATGAGGAGTCACTAATATTCGCTTAAAGAACAGGTCACAGGACAAAGACTGCCTAAGAAATCATCTCATTTGGTGCATGTTGAGATTTTATTTGAAATCCATATATTTGTGTATTTCAGGTGTTTATGGCAGAACTGCTCCTACCGAACATTAAAGAAGAACATACCTTTTAATCTTTACAAATACATTTTAGAATTATTTTTATTCTATATCCAGATTATGTTGGCAATTTCTGGATTAAAAAAAAAATCTAAATGGTGATCTGTCTTCTAAAAACTCAGCTGAGAATATAGATATTAGACAACAAAGAAAGATGAAGAAAAAGGAAAGGCAAGCAGGTTCCTGTGGAAATAATCTGGCTCAAAATACTTCATATCTGGCCCTTCACACTGTTGTGCAACTAGCACCGCTGACCACCTCCAGAACTTTTATATCGTCACAAACAGAAGCTCTGTGCCATTTTTTGAAAAGGTTTATTTATTTATTTTATTTTATTTACATATTTTTAAAGATTTTATTTATTTATTTGGCACAGAGAGGCAGGCAGAGAGAGAGAGGAAGCTGACTCCCTGCTGAGCAGAGAGCCCAATGCAGGACTCAATCCCAGGACCCTGGGATCATGACCCGAGCCGAAGACAGAGGCTTAACCCACTGAGCCACCCAGGTGCCCCTATTTTATTTGAGAGAGAGAGAACATAAGCAGGAGGGGCAGAGGGAGATTGAATCTCAAGCAGACTCTTAGCTGAGTCCAACACGGGTTTTCATCTCATGACCATGACACGGGGAAACCCAACTGCCTGTGTTGCTCAGGCGACCTACAGCTCCCACCCCTGCCCTCCACCCCCTACCCCCACCTACCCCCCCCATTCTCCCTTCCCCAGGTCATTAAACAATGTATCTTTTCCTCCTGCATCTCCCAGTCCCTGGTAATCTCTATTCTACCTTCTGCCTTTGCCTTTGCCCATTTTAAATACTTCATTTGAGTGGACGCCTACAAGATTTGTTTTTTATAGTGTCTGGCTTATTTCACGTGGCAAAATGTCATTAAGACCCATCCATGTTAGAACATGTGTCAGAATTTCCTTCCCTTTTAAGGCTAAATAATATTCCATTGTGTACATAGCCCACATTTTGTTTATCTACTCATCTGCCAATGGACACTTGAGGCTGTTTCCCCCCTTTTGACTCTTGCAAAGAGTGCAGCTATGAACACAGGTGTACAGCTATCTGTTCCAATTTCTGCTTTCAGTTCCTTTGGGTATCGACTCAAAAGTGAAATTGCTGGATTGTATGGTGATTCTAACTAATCCCAACTAATTCAAACCACACCTGAAAAAAAGAAGAGAGAGAATGTAAGTTCCCCAAGGGATAAGCTATTTCGGACAGAGGGAGAAGCGTGGAGGGAGGCTCAGGGTCTTGAAAGAGAGGGCATGCTCAGGGAATGCCAAAGGTGTGGTGTGGGAGGAGATGAGACCGGAGTGGGTTGGGACAAGCCATGGCAGAGCCAGGCAGAGGATACCCGGAGTAGGCAGGACTTTGGCAGAGACACCTGCCTGAGGCTATGCACAAGATCACGGTGAGAGGCAGGCATGGCTGTGATGTGACTGGTAGTGGAAATGGAAGATGGGGGACCCATTCAAGATACATTCAGAAGCAACATTCAGGAGTTCCTGAACGTGTGTTTAAATATATGGAGTAGGCGTGTCATCAAAGGTCTGGGCTCTTGGGCTTTCCCTCCTCAGAGGCCCTTGGGGGTGCAGTTCAGCCTTTCCCGTGGGAAGAAGCCTCCTCTTGCTCCAATTCTTTGGGCCCAGCGTCCCTGCCTCTGATGTCTCTCACGGCCTTTACCCTGTCACATCTGACTTCCCTGTGTCCCAGGATTATTTCATAAACTGGAAGATGGGAACACTCTTTTTTTTTTTTAAAGACTTTATTTATTTGACAGAGAGAGATCACAAGTAGACAGAGAGGCAGGCAGAGAGAGAGAGAGGAGGAGGAAGCAGGCTTCCTGCCTAGCAGACAGCCTGATGCGGGACTCGATCCCAGGACCCTGAGATCATGACCTGTGCTGAAGGCAGAGGCTTCAGGTGCCCCGAGATGGGAGCACTTTTAACCCTATAAAGGCTGGCTGTTTCCAGGCCACAGGAGGGCGTATAGTGAGGCTATCCAGAGCCGCTGGGGTTCAGGCTGGCCCCTGGCCACTGGCCCCGTCTGGCTGGGGCACCATGCCCTACTCTGGGCAGCTGAGTAAGAGCGGGGCCCTCCGAGGACAGTCTTTCCTCTGTTGGTGGGCCGGCCAGTGGGTCAGTGGGAAGGGTGAAGGTCATGGGGCTTGGGGGGGGGGTGGATCTGGGTGAGGAGTTCAGCCTCACTCCTTGATAATCTTTCCAGGTGGCGCCTTTCTGCTAGAGCAGCCCCCTGATACCAGGGCACTCATTAACCCTCTGGGTGCCAGGGAAGGGCAGGAGGTGAGCCCTAGGAGGCAGCTGAGGTCAGCCGTCTTTGAACCTCCACGTGGTATTTACTCAGGGTAGTTGTTGCCAGAGGCCCAGGCCCCTGGAGTATAAAGCCGAATGTCTGCTCTCTGTGCCCAGAACTGAGCAGGTGAGCGGTGCTGGGTGGAGGCACGCAGGTCAGAATCTGCAGGAAGGGGATTGCCGGGGTCTCGGCAGCGGGCTGGGGTGGGAACTGAGAATGAAGGACATCCCCTTGGAGCACTGGGGCAAAGTTGTTTCTTCCCCCTTGGGATCCCACTCCCAGCTGTGGAGTGGGAGGGAGGGAGACAGGTGAGCAAGGCAGTGACAGCATAAGTGGCTGAAGTTACTGCTTGTGGGGTCTTGGGAAGGCGGTTGGGGAAATGCTACAAAGCTCCACACTCCATGTTGTCTGATCCAGGTGAAAAAGACCCTTCTCTCTCCCGAGACACCCTTTCCCTCCCAGCCTCACTTAGATCAGTCCTCGTTAGCCCCGGCAGCTCTGCGCTCCCCACATCTCAGGGAAAGGTTGACAGATTTGGGGCAAGTTGGCCCTGAAGCAGGGCCCTCTGGGGCAAAGCCGGGAGATATCCTTCCTTTGTTTCTTTACCGTAACCCTAACCAGCCTTGGTTCACCTTCTTTCTGAGTAGACAACAGCAAGCATGGTTGCGGTTCTGACCTGGGCTCTGGCTCTGCTCTCAGGTGAGTCTCCAACCCTGACTTCAATGTGGAGGTGTGGGTGGAGGCTGGACTGAGGGGCCCCATATCTATCCCCGGGGCGGCGGGGACGGGGGGAACCCAGCCTCTAACCACCCCATCCCTCTCCAGTGTTTGCAACTGTTCAGACACAGAAAGGCTTTTGGGACTACCTCAGCCAGAGCAGCAGGGACAAAGGCAAGACCGCGCGGGTCCAGCAGCAGAAGCTGGCATGGGAACCCACGTGAGTGGCTAGGACAAGGGGTGTGGATGTGGGAAGGAGACAGCCTAGCAGTGGGATGGTGTGCTGCCTCTGATTCCTCAACCTCCTCAGTCCTCACTGGCACAGAGGAATGGAGTTGCACTACTTCTGCCTCCTCCTAGCCTTTCTGGGCAGTGCAGCCCCCTCTGCCCTCAGTATCACCCCCACCTCTGCCCTGATCTCACCATAGCCGCTGCCCCCTGCGCACTGAGGCATGGGACCTGGGAGATGTGAAGGGACCTTCCCCCCAAACAGCCCCCAGAATGAAAGGAGTGTGTGAGTGTCCAGGTGCATCTGTGTTTCCTTGGGCAACGTTGGTCTGGATTTGCACGGGTCATATGTTTACACTTCTGTGTATGGAGTCGTGTGGCTGGCCCACAGCTAGAACTGGAGCCCAGCCTCCCAGGCCAC
This sequence comes from Mustela nigripes, assembly GCF_022355385.1. NCBI lineage: Eukaryota > Metazoa > Chordata > Mammalia > Carnivora > Mustelidae > Mustela > Mustela nigripes. The sequence continues at coordinate 92,415,129 of NC_081557.1, forward strand.
TGCCCTGCATCCTTGGTCTCCCCAGGAGATCAGTGAGGGATGTCTCTAGGGTAAAGGTGGGGCTAGCAATATGACAGTCTGGATGTCTGTCCCCCTCCCCAGGAGTCTGAAAGACAGCCTTGAGCAAGACCTCAGCAATTTGGACAAGTTTCTGGACAAGCTGGGGCCTCTCAACGGGCAGGCGAGGGAGCCTCCCGGGCTCCCACACGACCCTGTGGGCATGCGGCAGCAGCTGCAGGAGGAGCTGGCGGAGGTGAGGGCGCGCCTGGAGCCCTACATGGCGGAGGCGCACCAGCAAGTGGGCTGGAATCTGGAGGGCTTGCGGCAGCAGCTGAAGCCCTACACCGTGGAGCTGATGGAGCAGGTGGCACTGCGCGTCCAGGAGCTGCAGGAGCAGTTGCGCGTGGTCGGAGAGGGCACCAAGGCTCAGCTGCTGAGCGGCATGGACGAGGCTCGGGGCCTGCTGCAGGAGCTGCAGAACCGCGTGGTTCATCACACCGGCCGTGTCAAGGAGCTCTTCCACCCCTATGCCCAGCGTCTGGTGACCGGCATCGGGCGCCACGTCCAGGAGCTGCATCGCAGCGTGGCTCCGCATGCCGTAGCCAGCCCCGCGCGCCTCAGCCGCTGCGTGCAGACGCTCTCGCGCAAGCTCACGGTCAAGGCTGAGGCTCTGCACGCGCGCATCCAGCAGAACTTAGACCAGCTGCGGGATGAGCTCAGCGCTTTTGCCGGAGCTGGCGATGACGGTGCGGAGGAAGGGGCCAACCCCGACCCCCAGATGCTGTCCCAGGAGGTGCGCCAGCGACTCCAGGCTTTCCGCCACGACACCTTCCTGCAGATCGCCGACTTCACCCGTGCCATTGACAAGGAGACCGAGGAGGTTCAGCTGCAGCTGGCACCACCCCCGCCAGGTCACAGTGCCTTCGCCCCAGAGTTTCTCCAAGCTGAGAGCAGCGAGGCCCGGAGCAAGCTGCAGGCCCGTCTGGAAGACCTGTGGGAAGACATCAACTACAGCCTTCATGACCGTGGTCTCAGTCATCTAGAAGAGCCCTGAGGGTCTACTGATCCAGACTCATTTCCTGGCTCCTTGTCTAAGCCCAGGATCTGAGCCCCTGGCGTAGCTCAGTCCTTGAGCTTGGCCTGTTGGGCAGAGGGTGGAGGGCCCTGCACAGGATAGGCGAGGTCACCCAAGGGGACTGTTGTCCCTGGCAATCCAGCCTCCTGCGATTCCCCCATCCAGATGCATTACACTCACCAGGCTTTGCAAACCCAGCTTCCCGTGTTCATTTGGGAATCCTCATGAGTTACTCCATTCCAGGATGGTGGGAGTGGGGAGGGAGAAAGGCACTCTGTGTGCAGGTAATTAGGAGCAATGCAAGCCTGTTGCCATGGTGCTGGAAGCCTGGGCCTCTTCTTCCTGGGGCTTGACTCTGATCCCTTCTGGCCCCCTGGTGGCCACTGCTACCGCTGGTCTAGGGGAGAGGAGCTCTTTTCTCCCCAGGTCTGCCATGACAGCTTCTTTTGGGGGAAGAGAAGGGAGAAATGAGGAAAATATGATGAGAGCGTGTGAAGATGTGCACATGTTATCTCTGCTGGCTCTGATGCCGGTGGGTACAAATGGTGGGGGTTGCGATGGGAGGGAGCAGAGCCTGCATTTTCCTTCCACAACTCTACATCTAAACAGCTGACCAAGCCCTACATACTGTGGGGGCTTCTTAAAGCCTTGGGGAAGCATACTGTGTGTCCTCTCCATCTGGGGCCCCTCACTTCTGACTTCCAGGCTGAAGCCTAGACTTCTGATTCATGAAATAGAGGCATATGGTGGAAGCTTACTTGCCTGGTGTGACTCTTATTTGAGCCATGTCTAAAAGCAGTGACCTTACCACTATTCTCCAAAGCACACCCATCACTCACTCATTCCAACCCCTCAATGCTCTGTCTCAGGGACCCTCTCCCAGTCCAGGTCTGCCAGAGGGTCCTGACTCTGGTCAGACTCTGCCTTAGATGACGGCTGTCCACCATGCCTGGGTGTGAGCCTGGCTTAGAAACCCTTCCTCTGCACCTGCATTGCTCACCCACCTTCCCATAGGACAGTGTGTATGAAGTGCAGGCTCTTGAGGTGGCCTGTCTCCTTTGTTCCTGTGGTTCCAGATTTTGAATGGCCCCCTTATGACTGACACTCTTCTTGAGAACTCCAAATCTTAAACTCCCCAATTCCCCATGTACAAACTCACTTGGGGGCAACAAAGGTCCACATAGATCCCTCTGGGAACTGTGAAATCCGGGATGGGTGAAGTGGAGTGGAAGAGGAAAGGGTATATGCACCCTGTCCAGTGCCTTTGGAAGGTCCTGTCCAGCACCCTTTCCTCTGCTTGCAGCCTGCCCTGCACAGGGTTCTCAGCACCCCATATGAATCTGGCCTGATTGTGCCTGCAGGCTGGAGCTCTTCCTGACACCCTGGATTTAGCACCAGAACTGGGTGAGAGGTGCCCAAGGAAAGGAGATACTGGGAAGGAAAGTTTAACCACAAAAAGAGGTGTGTTTTTTGTTGTTAGGAAACTGAGGGGTGAGTCAGCTGGGGTTTGATGTGCTGGGGATGTTGGGGTGGGAGTAAAAATGAGGACTGCGTTATTTGAGGCTGGAATTTGGACGTGTTTAGGAGGGCAGAAATGAGTGAAAACAGAAAAGGAAAGAATGCTCGAGGGACTGAGGGAGGGGAATCAAAAGCCGAAGCAACGTCTGGCCCAACAGTGGATGGGAGCCTGAGCCAGGTGCGGAGCCCACCTCCTCAGGGATACCGAGGGACAAGCCAAGCCCCTTGCCATAGTCTCCTGTAGTCAGATTTATGGACCAATGGTTAGAACCCTGTAGAATGGAGCTATTGCGAAGGAGCGAAACAGTGCCTTGGGTCTGAGAGGACGTCCTGGGGGAAGTAACGCCTGAACTGAGGTCGAGGCAAAGCGTGAATCAGGCTCGCTTTGGAAGTCTGGATCACAGAATCCCAGCAACGCAGAAACCTGGTCAATCACAGACCCCAGGGCCCAGAGTCTGCGGCCTCTTTAAGAAGGGGCGGGGCAGCAGCTCACGGAAGCGTCGGAGGAAGGGGTGGGGCCCGAGGGGAGCGGAAGCCGGAAGTGGAGGCCTGCTCTGCGCGTGTTGGCTATGGCGGTCAGCGGGGCTGTGGAGCCCGGGCCACCGGCGGCTGCTGCCGCTCCCTCGCCCGCCCCGGTCCGGGCTCCAGCCCCCGAGCACCTGTTCCGGCCTATCAGCGCCGAGGACGAGGAGCAGCAGCCCACCGAGATCGAGTCGCTGTGTATGAACTGTTACCGCAATGTAAGGCGGGGGTTCGGCACGGGGCGGCGGGAGGTTGGGCTGAAGCGGGGAGGGGTTGGTGGGGTTGGCGACCCGGCCAGGTGGGCCCAGCTGGGGACCCGGAGGCGAGGCACGCCCCGGAGTCGGTAGACGGGGAACTGGGGCTTCACTGGTTCTTCGGAGCTGCTTTTCTGCTTCCCCAGGGCACGACGCGCCTCCTGCTCACCAAGATCCCTTTCTTCAGAGAAATAATCGTGAGCTCCTTTTCCTGCGAGCACTGTGGCTGGAACAACACCGAGATCCAGTCGGCCGGCAGGATCCAGGATCAGGGAGTGCGCTACACTTTGACCGTCAGGGCCCAGGAGGTGAGAGGACCCCAGAACAGTCTGGTGTCCTGCAGAAGGCTCGGGAACTGGAGTCAGAGCTGTCCTGCGACCTTGAGTAAATCCTGCCGTGTGTCCAAGCCTCAGTTTCCTCCTTCCTAAAGTGGGGTTGGTGCTGTCAGATGCTCAGGTGAAATAAAAGCTTGTGAAAGTGCTTTGTAATTACATTTTGTCGGAGGGAATCAGATGAGTGGTACTTGTTCTCCGTAGTACCCAAACCATTTGGGCAGCTGGCTTCATGGTGTACTGTTCGGCAGGAGTAGTCTGGATCGCTGGACTGGAGACAGGAAGAAACAGCTGGGCTGCGGTCTGTACTGCTGACCTCTCTGGACTGAAAGTTTTTCTCTCTGCCCAGGACATGAACAGAGAAGTTGTGAAAACGGACTCTGCCACTACAAGGATCCTGGAGCTGGATTTTGAAATTCCTGCCTTCAGTCAGAAGGGAGGTAGGTATAAGGTCAGGCTGTTTGGGCTGTTCATGCCCCGCTGCAGTCCTGCTTTTATGCAAAGACACGGGTGCCAGGTCTGGTGGCTGGTGTTTGGCCATGTTATCACTGAGACCTTCCTTGGTTCAATATAAACAGGAAGCTTAGATAAAACAGCTTGAGAAACTAGATTGTGTTAGTAAGGCTATAATGTATTCATTAGAGAGTCTTAGCATCACTGTTATTGGAGATGAATGGAACCTTGTTTAGGCCTCCTCACTTTATAGTTGAAATCAAAGCCCAGGGAGTTCCAAGTGAATTGCTCAGTCATACGGGCACTTGGTGGCATAGTCAGGACTCACGTGTCTTTTGTTCTTATTCACTAGCTCTGACCACTGTTGAAGGACTGATCAGCCGTGCTATCTCTGGCCTGGAGCAGGATCAGCCTGCCCGAAGGGTGAGCTGGGATTTTCTGATGGCAGCAGCTCAAGGCATAACGACCAGTCTATGTTTGCATAGAGTGTTCAGCTTCCTGTGTAGCTGAACCATCTCGGACAATGTTGGAGAACGTCTGGAGGACACAGCAGGGATGCTGTTGCTGCCGGGATGTTGCCCATGTTCTTTCTCCCATCCTTTCCACTTCTCTTTCCCCAGTGTATGTTCAGACCGTCTCTCAGACAGGCAGTGTAACATTACCTCTGAAGAGCCTTTCCTAATCCTGTGGGATTTATCTGTACTTCCTGAGTGTTCCATTGTACCGTATATTTACTATGACAGGAGTAACATAATCGCATATGTTGTCATACGTCTTCCGAACTGGCTGGGGAGTCCCATGAGAGGAGTCTGGTGTGTTTACTGTTGTATCTCTAATCCGGCATGAGAGCCTGGCCCAAATGGTTGGGTGATGAGAAAAATGAAGCTTATTTGGCACAACCCATAAACTTCAGACTTCCTTGCTGTACTTTACTGTGAAGTCTGAGTCTCTCTGTTCCTTCTTACGTGAGGCAGGTGGTGACTTCCTGATGGAAGTGACATAGATGTGACAGGGAGTAGGGGCATAAAGTCTGTCATGATGGCTGGGGAGCCCCATGACTATCTCTTTACTATCTTTCCCTATCAGGCAAATGAAGAAGCTGTAGCTAAAAGAATTGATGAGTTCATTGTCAAACTGAAAGAGCTAAAGCAAGTGGCCTCTCCTTTCACTCTGGTGAGTATGGAGGAACTCTAGGTGCCAGATTTAGGGGAGGAGAAACCCTTAAGACTGTCTGGGTATTTTCTATTGGTGCCCAAGAGGTCTGGTGGTAGGCAGAGAATCTACGTGATTTCTTGTTGTAATTACTTCCTCTTCCCCCATCTGTCAGATCATTGATGATCCCTCAGGGAACAGCTTTGTGGAAAACCCCCATGCTCCCCAGAAAGATCATGCCCTCGTGGTCACACACTATAATCGGACTCCACAGCAAGAAGAAATGCTGGGGCTCCAGGTAAGTAGCTTGAAGAAGCCAGAAGAATGCTCTGGCATTATCTTGCTTTCTGGATCGCTTGGAATCAGTGGAATCTTACTTTGTCATTGCTGCCCTGTGTATCCTACCTTCTGACGTTTATGCATCTTTTCTGGCTCCTGTCAAGACTTAGGATAAACTTTACAGTAAAAGTTGGCAGTGGGTGTGATCTTAAGTTCTGCTCTTCCCTGGATTGGGGCTTTGCTTCCTGCTCTCTCTGTTAAACCCATGAGGTCGCAGCTGACATAAACAAACCAGAGTCTTCTGTCTCACTCCAAGGCAGGCTGGTGGGGAGGCCGAGGTATCTGTGCCAACGTGTGATTTGTATTTCTGCTCTGCTAGGCTGAGGCGCCACCAGAAGAGAAGCCAGAAGAGGAGGATCTCAGAAATGAAGTGAGTCCGTTGGCTGCTGTGGAGGAAGGAGCAGGGCTGTGGGTGGACACTGATGCCACTCGGTCTCCCTTCCTCACGACCAATGTGGGCAGCCACCAGCATGCCAACTGAAGTCTGGAGCCTGAGCAGGGCTCACGGTATGGCCCCATGTTGTGTTCCAGGTGCTGCAGTTCAACACAAACTGTCCAGAATGCAATGCTCCGGCTCAGACCAACATGAAGCTAGTTCGTATCTTTTGTCAGGCAGCTGGGTTGCTCTTCATCTGACTTGGGCACAAAGATTATATGCAGGCTGGGGAGTACTTCCTTCAGGAAAGCGCAGTGATGAGGAAGGTGTTGCCTTTGATGAAACAGTGTACCTTGGCTTTTGGGTTCAAAGAGAGAGTTAGGCTCTGGTTTCCAGAATCCTGTGTTGCCATGGATTGCAACCTTGCCCTCTTCTGGAGGACTGAGTTAGGCTGCTGCTTATGATTTCTTTCCTATATCCCTAGGACTGGCAACTATGTTTTTAGGGTTTGGGTTTGTTCTTCTCCAGAAGGTAGTCTTGCTCTCCTGGAAGCAGATTTCCTTACCTCCATCTTCCAGAAATCCCCTACTTTAAGGAGGTTATCATCATGGCTACCAACTGTGAGAACTGCGGCCATCGGACCAATGAGGTGGGTAGGCTCCATTGTTTGGGAAGATGATTAAGGTAAGGGTAAACCCTGTTTAACTTTGATCCTTCCTAAAGCTGTTTTGGGATGAGGTGGGAGGAAGCTGGGTTTTTCTCTTGGATGTGGTGTAGGGTGAGGAGCCCTTAAAGGAACTGGGAATTAGTGAAATAAAATTAGAGATACCATAATTCATTTAAGACATTAAAGATTGGTAATATGGAAGAGGGAGGCGCCCCCCCCCCCCCCCGTCGCCTTTTGGAGAGACTCTGACTTAACCTCTCAGAGGACTGGAAGTGGGGGAAATGCAGATTTCGACTCTAGTAAAAAACTTTCTGGATCTCTCTGAAAATAGAATGGAGGGTTATAAATTACTTTTCCCCGAGTGTATCCAAGCATAAGCTCTTTAAATACTGAACCCAGAATATTACAAGGTGCATCCACATGTTGGGAGTATTTGAAAGTCTGTTTCAGCCTCAAGAGTCAGTTTTTTAAAAGAGGCAAATACAGAGTTTGTTGGCAATTTGACAGGCTCTTGGCCAGCTCTTGGTGTTTCTGGTTTGGGTGACTGCTGCCACTGTTGGTTTAGAAGGCTCTGTCCTTGGTAGCTGGTAGGGGGCGTGATTGGAGGTGTAAGCCAGTCCTCTGAGGGCTCCCTTACATGGGTGAGGATTAGAATCCTCTCTGCTGCCTGTTCCTGACTACTGTTGTCTGTGCAGGTGAAATCTGGAGGAGCGGTAGAGCCCTTGGGCACCAAGATCACCTTCCATATCACAGATCCCTTAGATCTGACCAGAGATGTGCTCAAGGTAACACCCTGCTTGGGAAAGTGTCTGTCTTCCTCACAGGGGCTGTCTCTATCTAGAGGAAGTTGTCTTTTTTGAAATTCTGTCCTGGGGTTGTGGGGTACCGCCTTACTTCTCTGGGTTTCAAGATCCCTCAGCAGAATTAATCCGTGGTAGGAAGGACACATTTCGAAGGTGACCCATAAGTACTCTGATGATTTGGCAGCTTTTTGCCTTCAGTGGCTGTAAGGGCCCTTGTCTCCGGCCTCTAACGACAGGATACCTGCCAGCTTGGAGCTGTGACTCAGAATGTCTCTTTATTAGGTCGGTTCCATTTCTGCAGTAAACATGGATAGGAATGAGTCTAGCTTTAGTTGGAGAGTCCGAGAAGACTTGGGCAGCTTTCCCCTCAAACAGTCAGTGGTGGTATTAAGTTGGCATGAAAACTCCGAGTAGCCTTCTCGAAGAGGCTCCTGATCTAAAGCCCAATTTGCTCTCTCATCTCCCAGTCTGAGACGTGTAGTGTGGAAATCCCGGAGCTTGAATTTGAACTGGGAATGGCCGTCCTCGGGGGCAAGTTCACCACATTGGAGGGGCTATTGAAAGACATCCAGGAGCTGGTGAGTCGCCAAGTATAGTGCACGGTTGCTTCAGCAAGGTGGCTATGGGGAAGGGACTAGAAAGCCTCACACGTCCTAGTTTTTGCAGCTGTTAACTAGAGGTTTCTTTGCCTTAAAGCTGATTTGAGAGACTTAAATAGTATTTTGGATTGTGAAGATAGGTTTAGGGGAATGAAAACTCCCAGTCCTCCCTCTGGGACAATATAGATACTTTGTGATTTTGGTAAGTCACTTATTTCACTGTAAAATGAGGGGAGGAGGGTCCTTCCAGCACCTGAAACTCCCCAGCTTCAGGTGTTGACTTAGCCCATATATTTATTTTCTTGAATCATTTCACTTTATTGATTCCCAGTTGTCAGGCGTTTTGTCATTGTAAATTACAGTTCACTTTGCATTTCTTCAAATGAGAATTAGAGGTCCCCTGGAAGGCCATTTTTATAGTTTTTATCTCCAGTTGTCATCTTGGCAGATTAATGTCTGTGCTCTTAGCAGTGGCTGCCTACGTCAGAAAGGTGGTGTGGAGACCGAACTTCCCTGGCTGGGCACCCTCCTGCCATTCCACACCAGCTTTATGGTCAAACCCAAGAAACAGCCAGTGTCCCTAGCAATTCTGATGCTATTTATTGCAGGTAACCAAGAACCCTTTCACACTGGGTGACAGTTCCAATCCTGGCCAGATGGAGAAACTGCAGGAGTTTAGCCGGAAGTTAGACCAGGTGAGATGACTCTGGCCCTTCAGTAGTTGTGGTCCTGGGTGCCCGTGAGCAAGAGGCCACCTACCCCTACCCTGTCCTGTTGCCTTCTGAGCGTCTAACCACTGTGTTGGGTATTCCCCATGTCCTCTTTCTTGGTTTTCTCCCTTGTGTTGTTAGAGCCTTATCTCTAGTAGCTTCACTTGGGTTTTTCATTTCCACTGACTTGTTTTCCCAGAGCTTTTTTTTTTTTTTTTTGGTCTTTGAATACTCTCCCTCATTCCTTTGCCTCAGCTTCCTGTTGTTCTAAGGATGTGGAATTTTTTTCTTTCCTTTTGAGAATGTTAATGTTGGTTTTGCTTCTTTTGATGTTATATTTTCCTTGCATAGTTTCCATTTCCTTTTAAGTTGCCTTTTTTTTTTTTTTTTTGCTTGCTTGTTTTTATTTTTCCATTTAACTTTCAGACACAAAGAAGTGGGGGCTTTGCTTATGTGTCTGATAGTCATGGATTGTCGTTTTAAAAGTAGAGGACTGAAACACAGGAGTGGAGCTGAATCTTATTCATGTTGAGCTCCTTGTAGGGTGATTTAGCCTAGCCATTTTGTGGAGGTAACCCCAGTGCCAGAGTCGTTAAGTTTTTCTTCTTGGGCTGCCCAGATTCCCATCAGCGGGTGTTCTGTTTCCTGGCCTGAGAAGGAGGACTTGGCTGCCAGTGTTCTGAGAGCTGAGTGTGGGCAGAGAGCTGGTTGTGTATATCTGTTTACGATGACAACACGTTCACTTAACCGCCTGTCCGTGCTGCCTTTCCCTCCACCTTCAGCTGGGCTGGTGTCCCCTGGGCCTTAGCCAGCGGTGGTGGCAGCTTCTCCACGGACTCCTGCAGATTTCTGCCGAGGTTGGGGAAGGGCAGTGGTTGGCCTGCGTGGAATGGGAGAGGAGGTGGGGATGTCAGAGTGCTGCTTCAGTAGGCTTCGTACAGTCCTTATTTTAGGTCTTCTCTACTTCACTTCATCAGGAGGTACCTCATGTCAGCAGTTTCTGAAACTTGGGCTTTCTGCCATGTAAACTGGGTTGGTTCTTTTCTGGCAGACACAGCCCCTTCCTACCAGGAGCTATGTAAAATTGATGTGCTATATTCTCCCTCCTTTAGATCCTTCAGGGTGACATGAAGGCCCACTTTATAATGAATGATCCAGCAGGAAACAGCTACTTTCAGGTACAGAATACCCTCCCTGATAGGGCATGGAGATACATTTTCTGACCTTCTTGGAAGATGTATTATTTCTCCAGAAACTGGAGACTTGATTCTGAATGAACTGCTCTTTATCAAGAAACCTTAGAATTTGAAGAATAAGAAGATAGAGGGGGAGGTGGGAGGGATTGTAATTGTGTGTCGAGAGGGGGAAAAGATACTCCTAGACTCTTCCTCTCTCTAGTCCATCTCTTGTCCCCAGCAGTGGAGTTGTCATTTAGAAAACCTAATTGTGGAGTGGAGGGAAATGGTGCCTTGTCCAGAAGCTGAAACAGGAAACTGGAGAGGCTTTCAGATGGCTGGGGAGATACTCTGGTGATTTATAATAACTTCGAATATTTTGAGCAGTTATTATTGGTTAGGCAAAACTGAGGTTTCTCTATGATTAAGACTATCATTAGAAGGTGCAGATAGAAAGTTTTTTAGGCAGACTGTTCCCTAATTCTGCCTAGGGCAGGACGGTCCCTTTCCGGGGACTCTGTTGGGCTTCTCTTGCTGCTTGCTAGTTGAGCCTAACTATGGGGAATTGGAGGCCTTTACAATAAAAAAAAATTAAGGTTTTTGGGAAGTGGGTGTTGGAAGCCACCTGGTAGCAGTAGTAGGGGTGCAGGTAGCTAGGTGGCACAGGCACTGACTGTCTGTCCTTGGCCTTGCAGAATGTGTACGCACCTGAAGATGATCCTCACATGAAGGTGGAGCATTATGAGCGCACATTTGCCCAAAACGAGGAGCTAGGGCTCAATGACATGAAGACCGAGGGCTATGAGACAGGCCTGGCCCCACAGCGGTAGCAACAGGCAGTTCCCGAGCCAGCCTCTCGTGCTGCTCAGACCGAAGGGTTATTTATTGCTATCGGGAAAGGCTGGGGGTGTCCTTAGCCCTCATGTGGGGAGGACACCTGGTCTGAGAGATATGGGCAGTTTTGTGAACAGTTTGTGATGGAAGTGCAAGCCTGTTGCTTTACTTGACTGTATCTTAGAGGTTCTGAATTGGCCTGGGAAGAAACCCAGAAATGAACCATGGGGCATGTCATTATCCCTTTTTTTCCTACCAGCTCTTTACCCTCCCTGCACATAATGCTCTGTCTAGGGTTGGAACTCTGAAGACGGAAGACAGCTACATCTGGAGTTTGGGAGTTGGCTGGGGAATATAAAATACTGGCTTTACACAGGAAAAGAGTCTTCTGAGGGGAGGGAGTCCAGCACAGGGGAAAAAGCTCTCATTAAAGTGACGGCTTTCCAACAGGACTGGGCTGTGCATTCACTTGTCCTTATTTGATATCATGCTGGTAGAATTCAGCCTCCTGAATAAATTTTCTCCGGTGTAGTCCGTTTGGGGATTGGAGCTGGCATTTCATTCATTCCTTCAGTAGATACTTGTGTGCTCACTTTGTGCCAGGTACACTACAGAACTGAACAAAATAAAGCCCTGTGTTCATGGAATTTAAAGTGAACTTTTCAGGACAAATCTATAGTTCCTGCATTTGTTTATTAGATGCAGCTGACAAACAGAGGGCAAAGCTCAGATAATGCCCCTGGGCATAAATGCATTTGATCCTGTTCAGCTGCCCTATGAGGCAAGCAGGGTTGGGATCTGAGTTTGGGTCTTGTCAGGCCAAGGCTGGGTGTTGATTAGAAAGGGGAATGGTGGAACTCCAGACAGATGGGCAGGAGATAGGCTGATGGGGCTGAGAGAGTACTAGTAACATTCATTGGAGCAGAAAGATGAAGTTTTCAAATGCCTGCTGATAGCAGGGTAGTAGAGGCAGGGTTTTGGAGTTGCTAGAGAGTCACCAAAGTGGCCTAGAAGCCAACACAGGGTTGTGTCTGGGGGATCTGTGGGGCCCTCCAGCTAGTGAAGCCCTGTTATCAGTTCATTGAGCCACAAGCTCTCAGAGACCCAACCCAGTCTGCTTTCCTTCTTGGGCCTGAGCTGGACCAGTCAGGATAACCCAGGGGTTAAAAGTTCATGGGTCAGGGCTGTGATGTCCACACCTGTGTGTGTGTGTGTGTGTGTGTGTGTGTGTGTGTGTATGAATAGTTTTTGAGTACAGTCTAAATTCTGAGCATTTATAAAGTATAACAGCCTTCTTGACTAAAATGCTTTCAAACAGTGGCAAAAATTTAACATGTTGAGATAAAGGACATATTCGATCTGATATTTTATTTGACAAACTTTGGATTTACCTCTTGCACCTCATTTTGCTGGCCTTTGCTTCCAGGGATCATGTTTTGGCTTTGTGAAGTTGGGCAACTTCCTTAACTTCTCCAAGCTTTGGTTTTCTCACCTGTAAAACACGATAATAAAACCGCTTGAGAACTTTAAGAGTTAAATGAGGTAATTCATGTAAAACTGCATGCTCACAAAAAGAAAAGTAGTGTCTCTGCCCTCTGCCTCCCACCCCCTCTCCAAAACTTGAGAATTTAGAATTCAACCTCTCTACCTTCCTGGTCTTTTGAAAATATAGCCAGGTCCTTTTCACTGGAAAGGTCCTAGGCAAGAGGTAGCTAGGGGCTACTTATTCTATCAAACGTGGGGAAGCTGACAGGTTAGAAACTGTATTTTTTCATAGTAATTACATTGGGTTTGGCATTCCTGATTTCCTCTCTTGAATGGTACTTAGCCTATTTAGCAGTTTCTACCACCCCCCCCCCAACCAAAATACATACTAATACAAATAACTGGTATATATACGTGTGTCAGACACGGTTTTGAACACTTCACACGGTACAAGTAATCTCATTCCTCGCAGCCACTGAGTTAGGTCACCATAATACCACCCAGTTTGTTAAATAACTTGTGCAAGGTCCTGCAGGTAGGAAGTTTTGGATCCCGGACTCCATTGCCCCTCCACAGCCCACGTTCTTGACACTGTGGGCCTTCTGGAGCTGCATCATGTTGAAGGGGCAGATAGATGGACAAGCAGAAAACGTGGTCGGGTCGGCCGTCCGACGCGGAGTGGGCGCGGGACATAACGCGCATTTTTCGCGAGTCCGCCAGGGCGCTCACCTGTCACCCGGGTCAGTTCCCATCACTTTTCGCCACTTCCGGTAGCGGCCCCGCCCCCTCGCGTCCCTCCGTGCGTTTCGCGTTCAAGAATTTTGTCCCCAGCGCCGAGCCGTCTCCCCGCCCTCGCCGCTGCCATGGCGGCAGCTCCGCCGCTCTCCAAGGCCGAGTATCTGAAGCGTTACTTGTCTGGGGCAGGTTCCGGCGTCGATGGGGGCCCTGATTCCGGTCGCAAGCGTCGCAGAAAGCGGCCGAAGCCTGGCGGGGCTGGCGGCAAGGGGTGAGTTGGTTCTGGCGGGGCCGGGCCTGTGGCGGCTGGCCGCCTCTTTCCCCCTGCTCGAACCTCGGCCGGCGCTTCCTCTCTGCGCGCCGCCCGCCAGGCTCCTCAGGGGACACCTCGGGAGCCCGGCTCAGGCGCCGCGCGCCCCGGGCGGTATCTTCCCTTGCTGAAGACGGCTCTAACTTTCATTACTCTTTCCCCGCCTTTGGAGCGTTCCGTCCTCTCCCGATGAAAATGAATGTCGTGCCCTGACAATGGTGGTGGAGCTCACCCAGAGCCTCCCTCTGGATATTTAGGGCCCAGGACCTGTCTGTGGGGTTCAGCAATCCCAGGGACTGTGGTCCTGAGTCAGAGAACTGTGCTTACTTCCTGTTACTCTTGCTAGTGATGCTGTTAACAACCACCACCAGCATTTGTAGTTCTTGTTATGTACCAGATGCCGTTCTAAGTATTTTAGACGTTTTAAGCTTCGGAATACTACCACGAAGTTGGTGTTGTTATTATCCCCATTTTTCAAATGAGAACTTTGTAGCTCAGTGTACTGGGTTGAAGGGTGTCCCCGCCCCCATTCATGTACACCCAGAACCTCAGAACGTCTTTCTTTGGAAATAGTGCCTTTGCAGATATAATTAGTTAAGATGCGGTCATGGTGGGTTAGGATGGGCGCTAAATCCAGTGTGACTGGTGTCCTTTTAAGAAGAGGGAAATTTGAACACAGGCATGGGGGAGAACCGCTATGTGAAGATGGAGTCCGAGATTGGACTGGATTTCCGCTGCCACTAGCCAGAGTATGCCTGGGACTGCCAGAAGTTGGAAGAGTCAAGGAAATATCCTCCCCTAGAGCCTTGCCAGCGGGCATTGCCTTGCACACACCTTGATTTCAGACTTCAAGCCTCTAGAACTGTGAGAGAGTACATTTCTGTTGCTTTAAGCCCCCCAGGTTGTGATACTTCGTTAGACAGCTCTAGGGAACTAATACCCCCAGTTCCAAAGAACGAAGCCATTCCCATTCCTGGTTTGGTTCTTGCCTATTCTTGCTTTCTGTCTTCCTGCCCTTCTGACTTGTGTAAATTCTTTGGAGACAGTGCCATGTAGTGAAAAGAGCTTGAGCTTTGGAGTAATGCTGGTCAGAGTTTGAGTCCCAGCTGTGCCACTTTGTGGGTTGTGTGGCTTGGGCAGGATATTTCATCTCTTTAAGACTGTTGACACATCTTTAAAATGAGAGTAATAGTGATATCACTTTATAACTATTATTAGAGATGTATAAAGTGATCATGGCTTTTCAAATTGAATGTTCATGTCACGGCAGTCATTGTTAATTATTTGGACTCGTCTGTAGTTTGTCTAACAAACATTTATTGAATGCGTACTTCTATGCCAGTTATTTCAGGGTGTTGAGGATATCACTGTGAATGAGAAGGCACAGTCCCTATTCGGGTGCTTCTCTCCTTACCTCCCACAACCTGTTACGCATCCATGGGATACTTTCATTGTATTATTCACAAAGAAAATGAATCATATTTATGATTTAAAGATCTAATTATACAACTATATGAGAAGCTCAAGGAAAGTAAATGTAAGGTAGGACTCTTTAAGAATCTTAAGAGTTTCCCATTAAAGAAAAAAGAGTAGGTCCGGCAGAGGGAAGGAACTGAATATGTGAAAACTGATGTGGTAAGAAATTTGGCTCATTCCAGGCACCAAAAGATGACCAGCTAGGCAGTAAACTATGGAGACAGTGGTACAAAGTGAAGTTGGCCATATAGGCAAAGACTGGACCTTGTAGAATCTTGTAGGATTTTGAACTTTATCCTAAAATCCATAGATGAGTGTTTGTAGGCTGTTTCCAAGAATGATTCTTCCTTTTTTATCTTTTTATTTTTCATATTTAGAATGAGGATTGTGGATGATGATGTGAGCTGGACATCTATTTCCACTACTAAACCGGAAAAGGATGATGATGATGATGATGGAGATTTGCCTGTGGTATGTATCTTTGAGGCTGTGAGGACTTCTCAACCTTGATTCCAGTACAGGGTAGATTTATATATATGTGTATATATGCTGAGGGCAGAAAAGAGATTGACACTTTTCAAAGAGTTATTTTAAAGTAGTCTTCTTTGATGATGCCTGTAGACTGTTTTCTTTGTTTATGGAGGGCCTCATTAGCCTAGAAATGGGAACAGAGAGGCAGGACTTCTAACTGTAATATTTAATAGTTAGCCATGGTTCAGTTTATTGAAATGTACCTTAAAAACAATGTTCAGGTTCAATTAAAGGAAATTTTTTATTTGTTCCTTTTGTTCATTGATTCAGCTGGTTTAAAATTGTATACTTTTGTTTAAGTACTGAAGATAGGTAGGTTAATAAAACCAAGTGTCTGGACTTTAGAGACCATACCCTAGAAGGGAGACTGAATTTCAGATTTCAACAATGTGATAAATAGTGGAGAGACATTTCACATATGCACCGAGTACTGTTAGAGCACTGGGGGAGTAGCACATTTTTAAATTCCACTAAGAATTTTTTAAAAATATTTTATTTATTTGAGAGAGAAAACACACACACACACACACACACACAAATTGGAAGGAGTGCAGAGGGAGAGGGAGAACAGACTCCCAGGTGAGCCAGGAGCCCTATGACCTGGGGCTCCATCCCAGGACCATTGCATCATGACGGGAGCCCACTGAGCCGCCCAGGTGCCCCTCACTGGGAAATTCTAGGAAGGATGTAAATACCCTGAGTTTTGAAGGACCAGTAAGAACTAAGTGGGCAAAAGCATAGGCAAGTAATCTTGGATTGGTTCCATCATGGAAACCTTGCTGAGAAACACGGCGAAAAAGGAGAGCCGTTGATAGGCTGTATTGCACTAACAGGTTGTAAAAATGAATTCCAGATGAGTATATTCAGTGTTAATTCCCAACATATTCTATAATACATCTTTTAAGAGAAGGTTCATATCAAATAGTGGGGTACCTGGCTGGCTAAGTCGGTGGAACGTGCTGCTCTTGACCTTGGAGTTGTGAATATGAGTCCCACATTGGGTTTAAAGATTACTTTAAAAAAAGGTCAGGTGGGAGAGGGGGTGGTGCCTGGGTGGCTGAATCAGTTAAGTGTCTACTTTTGGCTCAGGTCATGACTCCCAAGGTCCTGGGATCTGAGCCCCACGTAGGTCTCCCTGTCACGTAGGGCTTCCTGCTGAGCAGAGCAGTCCACATCTCTCTCTTCCTCTCCCTCTGCCCCTGCTCATGTGCTGTCTGTTGTGCTCACTGTCTCTCAAATAAATAAATAAAATCCTTTAAAAAAAAAAAGGAAGAAGGGAAATAATGATCCTAAGGGGCCAATTAATTTGAGTCAGATCCAGTCACTTAATTAATGTTTATAACATTTGTTTTTTTAATGTTATAAAAGCAATACATATTTATTTTAGAATATTTGGGAATTTTAAGGTTTAAAATTTTGAAAAAAATACAATAATCACTTCTCTATGACTGTCCAGAGGTAATAACTGCTAACATTTAGATGTGTATGTCTTTAATTCATAGATTATACAGGCTTGTATTTTATTTATTTTTAAAATATGATCAGGATCATACTGAACATATGGTTTTGGAACTTGCTCTTTCACTTAGTAGTATGTAGTGACTTCGTTAGTAAGATTTTAAAATATTCTTTGAGGACATGACTTTTAATGGTTGCAATGGTAGTTCATTATATGTATTAACTTAACCTGTCCTTTTACTGTATTTATGGATGGTTTTCGGTTTTAAAATATAGTGCTTTGAAAAACATCTTATACAGAAAATATTGTGGAAATCTGTTTATTTCTTTATTCCTATCAAATGGAATTAATAGGTTAGAAACTCTGGTCCTTTTGAGCTGTATTCCCATATTGCTTTCCAAAAGGTAGTGTCAATTTTATACTCTCCGTAGAGTTGTTTGAGAATGCCATTTTCCCATTTCTTCGTGAATACTAGAGAATTATTTGCAACAACAAAAACAATAGGTTTCAACCTGTGTCAGTTTGGAAGGTGAACAGTGGTATCCAGTTTCTTTGAGAAATAGTGAATAATTTTCCCATATGTTTATCGAGCATTTGTATTTTATGAATTTGGGGGGATTTTTTCCATTGTTTAGAAAATTGGACTTTTTAATTTCTCCATTTATTTATTTGATATTTACATAAATAAGAATATATTACTTGTTTTACTGTCATAAATGTATTTTATTATTTGTCTTTTCACTTATAAGGTTCTGACATTTAAAAATTTTAATTTTTATATAATCAAGTGTATTAATTTTCCTTTATAATATTGTCTTTTGCTCTTATGATTGCCTCAAAACCTGAACAAGGGAGGATTTAGCCCCACTGCTCTCTACACTGGTTAAAACAGGTCTTGATTATTGAATTCATTTTTGAATGGATGGTCTGCAAGACCATCATCACCACCAGTACTAACGGCAAAATAATTAGGACAAGCACAATACCAGTGGCAGCACAGGAGTAATGGGTATAGTTTATTGAGCATTTACCATGTACCAAGCTGTTTAGCTTACATGAATTATCTCATTGAATCCTCATAGAACCTTGAGTCCTTCTTTCACAAATGAGGAAATTGAGCTTTAGAGGAAATAATTTGCCAAAGGCTACACCAATATTAAGTGGCGGAGCTGGTGATTTAGATTTCGGTTTATCTTGCTTGAATTCAAGCTTATGCTTTCCTATCTCAAAACTCGCTTACCTGAGGAATGATGGGAACAGAAAAATAGAGGTGAATTATGACCTGGGTTTGGATTTCAGTTCTGCCACTTGCTAGCTGTGACATTGAGAAATCTACATAACATCTTTGAGTCAAAGTTCTTTATCAGTGTGGAACCTTTCTTTGGAGGGCTGTTTTGAGGATTGAGTGCGATAATAAAAGGGAGGGACTAGGTGAGTGATCGTTTATCAAGGATACAAGAAGATTCCATATTTGTTTGGGAATTTGAGTGATATGAAGTGTGTTTTTATCCCTTACAGATTCTGTGATTCTGTGTACTTCTTAGTACACAGAATCAGAATCAGAATCAGTGCACAGAATCTTGGTTGGATCTAAGAAAACCTATGATTGTGATTACCTATAACAGGCTTCATAAGGGGCCTGAAGCCCTTGGTGAGTGATAGGCATCACAGGGAACTTGCCTGTATTTTTACTCTGAATGTAAAAGCAAAAAGGTAAAAGGAATTTAGCTTTTAGCTTATCCATAGCAGTTATGTACCTGGCAGGTTGATAAAGAAGGTTTGTAATGAAGAAATTCACCTTTGGAAGAAAATTGATCAGCCAGAGAAAGATCTATAATTAAACTATCCAGCGATAATCAGATAAACATCTCAAGGGGCAAACAGAACTGAGGACCACTACATGTGTCTGCATGTTTTTTCATGGCTATTTTGGACTTGCATCTGCCATGTACATTAGGAATGGGAATGGTCGTAGCTTCGGGTTCTTGAAACAACAGTGCTTGCTCCTTGCCTGGATCCTGTGGGTTTTCTCAACATAAGTGTCCTAACTCTGACAGGTGGCTGAGTTTGTGGACGAGCGGCCGGAAGAAGTAAAGCAGATGGAAGCCTTTCGTTCCAGTGCCAAATGGAAGCTTCTGGGAGGTTAGTTTCAACAATGGATAAATCTCAACTTCCCATATATAGGGGAAGCCTTTTTTTCTTCTTTGTACTTTCCTTTTAGAGAAATGCATAGTTTGTTTTAGTGTGTCCTTGATCCTGAAAAATATAGTGTGAAAAAGAATTCAGAACTTCTTCACAGGTAGCAAGACATGGGAACTGAGAGAAAAGTATCCTGTTTTCTCTTTTATTTTGGCCATTAGGGTTACCGAAATCAGGAATTGACTTATTTGGGGATCTTGCAGTAACCACTCCCCTCAGGCCCAAATAGCGGGGCACTTAGTACATAGGCAGGACTTTGGAGGAGTAAATCTTTCTTTGTTCTTCCCTTTAGATATTGGTATTTTGCTGTGTGTTATCCTCCACTTGCCCACTCTATACCCTCTCCCTAGGCTGATAATTTAACTCCCTATTTAAAAATTTTTTGAGTTTTTGAGGATTGGATAAAAGGCATTTGTCATGTTTGAGCAGAGACTAGCCCTATTCTGATTTGTCTCGGTTTTTCCCCTGCCTGGCATGAAACGGGGATCTTGCTTCTGAATAGCCATTTAACTTCAGTTTACTCTCGACACGTGTTCCTTTCTCATACATGAAGGGTAGAAGAATTAACTCCTAAACAGGATTTGTTCTTTCTCTGTTACACATTTTGCTTATGTTAATTATCCTACAGTTCTGATAAGGAAAAAAAATGCATAACCAAAGAGACAGTTGGCTATAGGTTAGTGATCACTATTGCTTAAGTTAACTTCCAGTACATTATAATGTTTTATGAATAAGAAGTTTATTATCAGTGTATATTCTTTCATCAGAATCTTACTGTTTTCTGCCTTATCCTGTGGTTGTGTTTCTGGTCTTTTGTATAGTCCTATTTTCAGAGAGAATCTTCTGGTCTCTGTATTTATAGGTCTAGGAAGTGATACTGAACCACCCTGTCCCCCCACCCCCAATAATTCTTTTTCTTTACTCTCACTGCTCCATCCCTGTTTGTCACTGGAAATAGCCTCACTGGTCTCTGATCTTTGCTTCCTTTTTATAAATATCACGTTATTTATTGATGCCATGGATTAGATTTGGTGTCAGGTCTCCCTCAGATATCAGTACTCTTCTGTGAGTGGTGATTCCAGACAGATAGGGCTGTTTCCCAAAGTAAAGGAGTTGACTTGGTTTAATTCATCCACTTAGCAGTTGTTCATTGGGCCCTACCCAGCATTCATTTGTATTGGGGCCATGGAGCTCAATGACAAGAAGTAGAAGGAGAGGAGAAACTGGATTTTGGCAATGTCCTGAGTTGCTGTAAACATTTCATTCCCTTATAACTTTGAAAACTGGAAGTTTCAAACTCTTTTGTGAACTACCTATTTTAAAAGTTTGTGGGGCGCCTGGGTGGCTCAATGGGTTAAGCCTCTGCCTCTGGCTCAGGTCATGATCTCAGGGTCCCAGGATCAAGCCCCGCATTGGGCTCTCTGCTCAGTGGGGAGCCTGCTTTCCCCGCTCTCTCTGCCTGCCTTTCTGCCTACTTGCGATCTCTCTCTCTCTGTCAAATAAATAAATAAAATCTTAAAAAAAAAGAAAAAAGAGTTTGCACATGGACTTTGGAGTCGGATGGACCTGGACTGGATCCCCTACCACTCCAACCACATTGTAACAGTATGACTTTGGCAGTATGACTTAATCTTTCTCAGGATTCACTTCTTCATCTATAAAATGAAGGATAATAGTATTTGTCTTTCAGGCTTGTTGTGAGAATTAAGTGAGGGAATCTGTATAAATCATTGGCTTGTAGTAGGTGATGAGGAAATGCTGATCCCTCTTTTTATCTGGTGATCTCCCCCCAGTAAGGAGCACAGGGCTGTGGATTAAATAGTTCACAGTAATTCATTTTGATGGGGCACAGTCTTAGTTTGTCCTTTGAAAGAAGAATGAATATGAACTGTATGTTATCTAGTCTGAATATCAGTAGGAACCTCTGGGAGCTCTGCACAGACATGGTTTTAAGAATAGTATTGGATCGGGGCGCCTTGGTGGCTCAGTGGGTTAAGCCTCTGCCTTCGGCTCAGGTCATGATCCCAGGGTCCTGGGATCGAGCCCCGCATCAGGCTCTCTGCTCAATAGGGAGCCTGTCTCCCCCTCTCTCTCTGCCTGCCTCTTTGCCTACTTGTGATCTCTCTCTGTCAAATAAATAAATAAAAATCTTAGAAAAAAAAAAAAGAATAGCATTGGATCGACAGCTGGAGGATCAGGGTGTTAGCCTATCTTCTTATTTTAGTGGTTGTGACTTTCCTTAAGAAATCACTCATCTTCTTGGAGCCTCTGTTTTCATGTCTGTGAAACAGGGATACCTGCCCTGATGGCATAATATAATACCATATTGTATCAGCCCAAGGTATAATATGAAAAATGCATTTAAATGGCTTGTTAGGCAAATACAAGAGGTTATCTTTACGGTATTCGTGAGTGCTGGTTGACTGCCCCTAAGCAAAATAGCTGGGCAGACCTGGGATTTCTGAGTTGTTTTGACATGTGTGCTGCCAGGGCATCTTTTGAAACTTTGAGTACAAGGGGTGAATAGAGCACCCGTGGGATGTAACTCTTTGCCCTTTGTGTTTAGGCCACAGTGAAGATCTGCCCTCACACAGACACTTCCGTCACGACACCCCGGATTCATCTCCCCCCAGGAGGGTCCGTCACGACACCCCAGATTCGTCTCCCCCCAGGAGGATCCGTCACGACACCCCGGATTCATCCCCCCCGAGGAGGGTCCGTCATGACACCCCAGATTCCTCTCCCCCCAGGAGGGTCCGTCACGACACCCCAGACCCATCTCCTCCCAGGAGGGCCCATCATGCTTCTCTGGATGCTTCTCCCCTCAGGAAGCCTCATCGTCACTCTTCAGGTGTGTCTCCTAGGAAAGTCCATCACGACACACCAGATCCATCTCTTCCTAGGAGGGCCCATCACAGTTCCTCAGATAGCTCTTTTCCCAGAAGGGGCCGAAATAGCTCCCCTGACACATCTCAACCGAGAAGGACTCTTGACTCCTTGGACACATCGCAGCTCAGGAGGGCCCACCATGACTCCCCTGATTTGGCTGCTAATGCAAGAACCAAAAGCAGTAAAGCCCTAGAAAGAGCCTCTAGCAAAACTTCTCCACATCGGAAGGTGCCGGGACCATCTCATGCATCACTCCCAAAGAAAAGCAAGTATGAGTATGACTCTAACGTTTCTCCTCCAAGAAAAAAGCAAGCAAAATCTCATAAGCATGATTCTAAAGGTAAGCATTTGATTGCCCATAAGAGGGAATTATCCCCTGGGTGCTTTCTTTATGGACCTCTTACTTGTGGTCTTTAGAAACGAGAATGGTATTTTTTGGAGTTTTAAAAACTGTAGGAAAGTGGGGAGAGGTTGGGCTGAGGAGAGTTAAAATTTACAGTGGCAAGGAGGACGTTTTTATGTATCTTTTTGTTTGTCTCCCCACCCCATAAGAAGATGCTACATGTCTGATGTAGAAATTTCAGAGTGTACAGAGATGCGTACAGAAGTAGAAGGAAAGTTATACAAAATTCTGTCTTACAGAGCCATTCACTCTTTGTGTTGTGGCCAATGGTCTATTTTCTATGCACTTTTTATGTAGTTAAGCCCTTTCTATGTAGTATATACGTGTAGTATGTATAATATTGCCTGTTTTTTTCACTTAACGTTGTCTTCCCTGTGTCATAAAAAACATCACTTTGTCGTATTGGTGTTCTGTTACATAAATGTGCTTAACCATTTTCTTAATGCTGCATATTTTAGGTTATTTCTAAATTTTTGCTTTTATAATTTTAAAATGAACCTTGTACATAAATCACTTCCCCATTCTGGATTATTTCCTTATCTACATTTAGTTGGATTTCCTGGAAATGTAAGTACTTCTAGATAAGTTTCCTACAAAACTAAAGAGAAATTGACTTACTGAGTAAGAGGGATATATATTTTTAAGACTTTTTTTTTTAAGACCATTGCAGATGACCTGTTTTGGACTTGATTTATGATGTTTCTGTCTACAACTCAGGCTTGTGTAGTGAGATTCATTTACTCAGTCTTTGTCCCTAGGTCTTGTTTTCTTTTCTTTCTTTCTTTCTTTCTTTTTTTTTTTTTTGAGGATTTTATTTGAGAGAGAGAGAGCAAGCGCGCACGCGCCTGCCCCAGCATGAGTGGGGGGAGGGGCAGAGGGAGAGGAAGAAAGAGACTTCTCCTGACTATCCCCTTGCAGGGAGCCTTGCTGAGCCGAAGGCAGATGGTTAACCAACTGAGCCACCTAGGTATATTCTAGGTAGTTTTTTTTTTTTTTTTAAGATTTTATTTATTTGACAGAGTGAGATCACATGTAGCCAGAGAGGCAGGCAGGGAGAGGGAGAAGCAGGTTCCCTGCTGAGCAGAGAGCCTGATGTGGGGCCTGATCCCAGGACCCTGAGATCATGACCTAGGCTGAAGGCAGAGGCTTAACCTTCTGAGCCACCCAGGCACCCCTCTAGGTAGTTTTTTAACTTTTGCCACATCACTGAAATCTGAGTGCAAGTTGTTTTGCCCATTCTGTGTTCAGATAAATATGACATAGGTGAGTATATTGAGGTTTTACATGCTAGTCACAGTCACTAGTAGCTTGGGAATAGATCCCCACATGCTACTTGTTGGTTTTGAAAGTTGTCCCTGACTCTGCTCTTCTCCTGTGTCATCTTCACTTGTGTTTAGGTGAGTGATAGCTCTTTAGAGGAGGACTGAATGAATATTGAATATTAGCTTGGTAAGTTCCGTTTTTAAGATTCTGCCAAGGGGATTAAAGACTTCATTTTTAAATTTCTAGACTCTTCCCCCAGCCATAGGAAGTTTCACACAAGCTCTTCACCTAGGAGACATCTGAGTCACACGTTGGATTCTTCCTCCTATGCAAGTGACAGTCGGAAAGCCTCAGATTCAGATCTTTCTCCTCCTCGACATAAGCAAAGTTCAGGGCACAGGGATTCTGACTCAGATCTGTCACCTCCACGGAATAGACCTACACGTCGGAGCTCTGATTCTGACCTGTCTCCACCAAGGAGGAAACAGAGGGTCCAATCTTCTGATTCTGATCTGTCTCCACCTCGAAGGAGTCAACCTCTAGAAAAGAAGGTAGGAATTTTCAGGAGCCATATCCTTTCCTTAGAGTGACTTCGTTTCCTAGCTATGTACACATCTCAGATATACAAATCAGAGAGGGAGGAGGTGACTCCTAATGGCATAGTAAATCTAGTGCAGAGTTACCTCAAGAGCTCTTTGCTTCTCTCTGAGGCAAGGACTGCCTATAACCTAGCCCAGATGAACTTGCAAACACCAGGTTTCCTAAGTGCCCTTTGCCTTTCTAGCCTCTTAATTCCACAAATCTCATTTTTTAATAGGTCGGGAAAAACTTCTGTGAACTGAGAACTGTAGTTTACCGAGTAGAGTTCAGAGTACAAACCTTGTGTTAATCGGGCCATACATTTGAGTCCTACTTCTTCAACTGCTGTTTGTGATATTGGACTAAGCTATGGAATATCTCTAGCCCCCAGCTTCTTCATCTGTAAAACGTGGATAAGAGTAGTATGTACTTCATGAGGTTACTATGAGAGTCAAATGAGTCAGGGTAAATATAACTTAGCACAGTGCCCAGGCAACATGAGACTTTAGCCTAAGCAATTTTTATTATAAATTGGACTGCAGGTCTCTGTATCCAGAGCTTAAAGAGAGGCATTTAAAATATAAAACAACTTTTAGAAATCATGTCACCTGGGAAGTCAGTGTTTTGTTTCATTTTAAATATGTGATAAAGCATGACTTGCCCAGAGCATCCACAGGAACTCTGAGCAGTTGTTTTGTGAAGCACACTGGTACTCGGGACAGAATCTTACTCCAGTGAGCCGGTTAAGAAACAGGCATAGAGCCTGCAGTGTGCATATTTCCCTCCAACCCAGACTTCCCAGGTAGGTCTCCTCTGTCACCCACATGGTCCTTGTTGTCTGTCCCAGACTCAGGAATTGGGGTTCTTCTCTTTTGGGGAAAAGAGGTTTGTGTGGCAACCGGACCCTTTGACATTTTATGTGTCGTTTACTTCATGGACAATTTCACAGTAATCAAATTGAGTACATAGCACATGATACACTCTGTACTCCATTTGTGGGTCGGTTGTTTACCTTGATATGAAATGGAGTTTAATAAAAAAGGTTTGATCTGGTCATAACTTGTCATGATCCTAAAATTTATCCACAATTGAAGGATCTTGGATTTGCTTGAGTTTGTAGTTGAAATGAAGTATTTTATCAGTGTGGGTCTCTACTGGAGACCTTAGAGCTTGATACGGGTTTCTGATCAGGTGACCTGAGAGTGTGGCTTCATGTGTGCAGTTTTTATACTGAAAAGTCGGAAATATGTGCTGTACCTTTTCGTTAATATTCTCTTGGTTTGTGTTTCTGTTTATTCTTAAAACTTGATAGTACTCTTAATTTGCCATCAAATTCAATTTTATTTCTTGTTTATTTTGTGAATCTTGTGATCAGTAATGAGAATACAAGGCTAGAGTTTTTGGTTTGGTTATTGCTAATCATCAGGCAAAAATGCATCTGTGTGTACACTGGAGTGTGCTGCTACATTGTTTCATTAATGTTGGGTGCTCCATTTTCCATTGCATAGGCTTCATACATGTATTCTGGGTCTAAAACTGGGTTGGTGTCTGCTGATGTGCACCGAGAGGAGCAGGAGCTCAAGAAACGGGAAACCCTGGCGTTTGAAGGTAAAAATGTGAAAGTGCAGAGACCAATCAAGGCGCATGTAGATTTTATTATTATTATTTTTAAAGATTTTATTTATTTATTTGACAGAGAGAGACACAGTGAGCGAGGGAACACAAGCAGGGGGTAGTGGGAGAGGGAGAAGCAGGCCTCCAGCTGAGTAGGGAACCCAATGCAGGGCTCAATCCTAGGACCCTGGGATTATGACCCAAGCCAAAGGCAGATGCTTAACAACTGAGCCACCCAGGTGCCCCTTATTGTTTTATTTTAATATAGTTTATTGTACCTGATATTTTAAACTTTTAATTGATACTAAATTTCAGCTCTGGTTTTTTGCATTATTCTAACTTCTTAGTGGGCCCAGGGGGTTCTTTTCCTTCTTGAAAAAGGTTAGATATTGGTAGGAACTATCTGTAGTCTGGCTGCAAAAGTTTTTTTTTTTTTTTTGGCTGCAAAAGTTTTTATCTGGCATCAGAATCCCAAGTGGTTGATTTCAACTGTTAGAATTATTTCTGATTTTGTTACCTGGCATTTATCTTTAAAAGCAGAATTTTCCTTTGCAGCTGAATCCCAGTATGCTGAAACTGTATTTCGAGATAAATCTGGCCGTAAGAGGAATTTGAAACTGGAACGTTTAGAGCAAAGGAGAAAAGCAGAGAAGGACTCGGAGAGGGATGAGCTGTACGCTCAGTGGGGAAAAGGGTAAGAGAACGACTGAACGGAGGAATAAGACTGCGCTTGGACTGGAGAAGCTCATTCTCTACTTTTTTGATCCGCTAGTTCATTGCTGTGCCTTCAGAGGTCTTTCAGGAATGGAAAATTCAGTGTGTTCAGTCTCCTTTCTAAGAAACTGATTGATTCCACGCTTTCAGTTGGTGTTCTAGGAATTTTACTCTTTAAAATATTTGGCCTATGCTGCTAGAAAAAGGAGATTCTCCAAATGTAGTCGTATGGTCTGTCTCAGTGTAAGAGGGGAAATGTTACACAGGGTAGCAGACGCTCTTGGTTCTTTTCGCCCAGGCTAGCCCAGAGCCGGCAGCAGCAACAAAACGTGGAGGACGCAGTGAAGGAAATGCAGAAGCCTCTGGCCCGCTATATTGATGATGAAGATCTGGACCGGATGCTGAGAGAACAGGAGAGAGAGGGGGACCCCATGGCTAGCTTTATCAAGAAGAGTAAAGCCAAGGAGAATAAGAATAAGAAAGGTGAGCCTTCCAGGACTCACCAGAGATGGCGGTGACTTGTGGAAGGAGAGAGGGTCTTTAGTTGGCCACATGTGTGGGCTTTCCCATATGGTTCTAGGTTCCTTGTGTTTGGGAGTTTGGGCTCAGCTCAGTAGAGATTTCTGTATAACATTTTTTGTTACCTCTGCCACCCAGGTCTGAAGTGAGTTACATAGATAACTATGTATCTATACATAGTTTCTCTCCTCTTCTCTCACTAGTGAGACCTCGATACAGTGGTCCCGCACCACCTCCCAACAGATTCAATATCTGGCCTGGATATCGCTGGGATGGAGTGGACAGGTAAGCCTGAATGTTTCCCACGTTTTTGTTTTCTCTTTCATCTGGCCCTTACTCTCCCTCACTCTCTGTTCTAAGCACAAAGTTAATGACATGCAATTTGCTTGCTTTTGTTTCTAAGGTCTCCACATGCCATTTCTCATGCTTAGAATACCCCTCCTCCTCCTTTTTTTTATTTCCTTCTCAAAGCTTTTTAAAGCTCTGGACAAATAACTCTGGTGCTGCTGGTAGGATACCCTTTTTTTTTTTTTTTTAAAGATTTTATTTATTTATTTGAGAGAGAGACAGTGAGAGAAAGCGTGAGAGAGGTGTGAAGGTCAGAGGGAGAAGCAGACTCCCCATGAAGCTGGGAGCCTGATGCGGGACTTGATGCTGGGACTCTGGGATTGTGATCTAAGCCAAAGACAATTGCTTAACCAACTGAGCCACTCAAGCGCCGTACCCTTTGTTTTTGACATTGTTCACTTTGAGTGATATTTTCTAAGGTTTAGAGGAGATGAGTGATGGGTGGGAGTCTGGAGTCTTTTTTGTATAATATTTTTAAAATGTAGTTCTTGAAAAGGAAAATAAAATGTAGTTCTTGAACCTTCTCTTCAGTGCCTTAGGAGTGGGCTACTTATGGTGTCTCACTGACCCCTACGACCAGCATCTACCCATTGACTCTAACTTTCTGTCTATTAGCATGATGACTTAAATGTGCTTCTGTCCAAAGTCTGTCCCTTGTTTACATGTTAGAGCCCATCTCCTCTCGCCTACTAAAGGACATTGTTCTAGCATTTAGCTTGGTGATTCTCAAACCTTTTGATCTCAAGACCCCTTCATACTCTTAAAAATTGCTCAGGACCCCCAAAAAACTTTTTATGTTGAATATGTCCTTTAATATTTACTATATTAGAAACTGAACTGAGATGTTTAAAAAGTGTTTATTCGTTCATTAAAAACTTAATAAAGAGGGGGCACCTGGGTGGCTCATTGGGTTAAGCCTCTGCCTTTGGTCCAGATCATGATCTCAGGGTCCTGGGATTGAGCCCCGCATCAGGCTCTCTGCTTGGCAGGGAGCCCGCTTCTCTTTCTCTCTGCCTGCTTCTCTGCCTACTTGTGATCTCTCTCTCTGTGTTAAATAAATAAATAAAATCTTAAAAAAAAAAACAAAACTCAAGCCACTATGCTAACATAATTGCCACATTTTTAAAGAAAAATAACATTCCCCAAACAAAGCAAATAGAAGAATGGCATTGATTAGCATTTTTGTAAATCTCATTCATGTTTGGCTTAATAGTAGATAGCAGGATTCTGCATTGAGTCTTTTGCACTATGTTAATTGAAGTATAGGAAGAAAATACAGCTTTAGAAAATTCAGCCTTATCTGTAGGTAGTTAGAAAAGGCAGGCATATTATGGTGGTGGTTTTTTTTTTTTTTTTTTTTGTATTATATGTTTTGATTAAAAGCTCAGCAAGTGATAGTTTCTTAGATGTGATTTGTAATGTGGTATCTGGAACCATATAAAAAAACATGCCATACTGTTTCATTAAAAATCCATTTTTTCCCCCCTATTTTGGATGAATCTTTTCCTGGTGCATGATTTTATAACATGATATACTGGTCATTTGGAAGTACAGGTTTGCTGAGTTTTTCAGACCTGCCAGATGTTGATGTTCAATCTTATATTTGTTAACGTTACTTGTTCTCATCACCAAAATCTTTAATGGGAAGCTAGGGTTCATGGTGGCGATGAATGTTTTTTGAAATTCCTAATTTATGCTTAAAAGCTTGAATTTTTCATTATGACAAATATCATTGTATTTATTATGTTATTATAGTGAAGCTCACCTTGTACAGTAGCTTTTTTGTAGATTGCATCAGATTTTGTACGTAGAGGATCAGGTCATCTATGAATGTAGACAGTTTTACTTCTTCCTTTCCAACCCCAAATGTCCTTTGTTCTTTTTCTGACCTTACTGCACTAACTAGAACTTCAGTGCAGATGTTGAATAGAAGTAGTAAGAGACATCTGTCTTCCTAATCTTTAGAAGAACGTCAGTCTTTTGCCGTTAAATATGTTGTAAGCTATAGGTTTTTTGTAGATTCCCTTTACTGAGTTGAGAAGGTTGCTTTCTGTTTGCAGATTGCTGTGAGTTTTTTTCCTAGAAATTTGTGTTGGATTTTGGTTCATTCTTTAATCCATGAGTTACTTAGGATCCAATGAGTTACATTGTTTAATTAAGGACTTAGGACCCATTGAGTTACGTTGTTTAATTCTACACTTGATCTTAGGCAAAAGGCCATTTAGACATTTCTGGATATCTCACTGTTACTGACTTCCAGTTTAATTCTCTTGAGGTCAGAGGATATACTCCATAATACTTTGATCTTATTGAAATTTATTAAGCTGCTTTATGGCCCACTATATAGTTTATCTAGGTGAGTAATCTATTTGCATTTGAGGATAATATGTATTCTGTAGTTGTAGGGGGAGCTGTTTTGAAAATTATTTTTTGAAAACAAACTTTATTGGGTGGCTCAGTGGGCTAAAGCTTCTGTCTTCGGCTCAGGTCGTGATCCCAGGGTCCTGGGATTGAGCCCCGCATCGGGCTCTCTGCTCAGCAGGGAGCCTACTTCTTCCTCTCTGCCTACTTGTGATCTCTGTCTGTCAAATAAATAAATAAATAATCTTAAAAACAACAACAACAACTTTGTTTTTTAATGATTGTGGATTTATAGAAAATTTGCAGATAGTATGAAGAATTCCTGTGCACCCCTCATCCAGTTTTATTACTACTCATTACATTACCGTGGTACAATTTATCAGACCCAACATTCATATGTTATTAGTAATATACCAGATTTTGGGTTTCACCAGTTTTCCCACTAAAGTCCTTTTTCTGTTCCAGTTCAGGTTCCCGCATTGCACATAACTGTCGTTCTCTTTAGTCTTCTGTGATCTGTGACAGTTTCAGTCTTTGCTCTTTGTGATCCTGTCAGTTTTTTAGAATATGGTCCGTTATTTTGTAGAATGTCCTTCAAATTGGGTTCATTTGTTTTTCTCATGATTTGACTGAGGTTATTTGTTTATGGAAAGAATACTACAGTGGAGGAGTGCCCTTCTCATCAAATCATTTTAACCAGTACATCATAGGACATCCCTTGTGATGCTGACCTTAATCACTTGGTTAAGGAAGTCCGCGTTTGCCAGTTTCTCCACTTTGAAGTTACTCATTGGTGCCTGGGTGGCTCAGTCGGTTAAGTGTCTGCTTTTGGCTCAGGTCGTGTTCCCAGGGTCCTAGGATCGAGCCCCACATCAGGCTCCCTGCTTGGTGGGGACCCTACTTCTGCCTCTGCCTGCTGCTCCCCCTGCTTGTGCTCTCTCTTGCTATCTCTGTTGCTCACATAAATAAATAAAATCTTTAAAAAAAAAATGAAGTTATTCATTTTCCCTTTCTGTACTCTGCTCTCTAGAAGTGTCGCTAAGTGCAACTTGCATGCCAAAGGCAACCTGTGGGTGGGATATCTACGTATAATATTTGGACTTTTTCTATAAGGATTTGTTTCATCACCCCATTTAGTCAGTTACTTTTTTTTGTCAGTAATTGTCTTATGTATTTTATACTGTTGTAATCTAGTAATATATTATTTATTTTTTTGCTCAGATTGTTCTGTTCTTTAGCCACTGGGAGTTCTTTAAGGTGTCCCTTTTGTGTGCCCTATCCTTTTATTTTTTGAGCACTCCCTGACTTTCTGATACTGCAGGATTCTCCAGACTCATCTTGTGCTTTCCCTGTCCCAACTTTAGAATTGGCCATTTCTCCACGGGGCCCCGACTACTTTTAATGGGTAGTGGAAACTAAGATTTGCCTTGTAGAAGTACTTGTTGTTACTTGGATGTCCTTGTTTCTAGGCCCTGTCAGCAGACAGAGCTCTGTAGTATGTGTCTAGTAATCCGTGTATATACACATATCTGTCATCATTTCTGTACCTGCTTATGTATGTGTCTGTATTCATACATACTTATATATACAGATACATGAGTATGAGTTCATACTCCTGTAACCTACTATAATTCAGTATTACCTTTTCTACTTGTTTATCTATAACTTTCCCCTCCAACATTGTGAAACCTGGCACCCATCAGCTACCATCTATTTACTTACCTCAGTATACATGTAAAACAGCTTCAGAATTGAGAAACGAAGTGAGAAACAGATTTCCAGTTCAAGTATAGTATTTATGTGTAGTTACTTTTGTTCTTACCCTTAAATTTCTAATGAGAACACCATTTTCCAACAAAACTTAAAGGGTCAACTCTCTGCCTCCCCACCCCATACTACTGTGTCCTACATTTGTATTATAGGTAGATTCATTTGTCATAGTCTGCAGTCTGTCCTGGGTCTCCCGACATCCTGGGTGATTTTTCCTTTTTAGAGTTTGCTTATGTTAGTGTTATTTTATTATTTTTTTTTATGGTGTATAGTTCTGTGCGGTTTGACAAATGCAGAGTCCTTCATTCGCCGCCCTAGTACTATACAGAAAGTCCCATCATCCTAAAATTTTCTCTGCAAGTCCTCTTTTAGTCAGTTACACCCTCTCCACCAAACCCTTGTGATTAGTGTTCTGTTTTCTCTTCCTGTAGTTCTGCCTTTTTCAGATTGTCGCATGAATAGAATCATACAATATGTAGCCTCTTGAGTCTGACTTCTTGCGCTTAGCAAAATGCACTTAAGATTCATCCATATTCTTGCATGAATAGCCCATTGTATGGATGTACCAGTTTGTGTATTCCCCCATTTGAAGGGCATCTTTGTTGCTCCCAGTTTTTAGTGACTGTGAATAAAGCGGCAGTAAACATTTGTGTGTAGAGTTTTACATGGACATAGTTTTCAGGTTACTTGTTAAGTGCCCACTGATTGCTGGGTTATATGGTGAGATTGTGTTGAACTTTGTAAGAAATGACCAGTTGTCTTCCAATTGTCTATACCATTTTATATTACACCAGAGAATGAGGATTCCTGTTGCTCCGTATCCTTGCCAGCCTTTGGTATTGTCAGTGTTTTGGATTTTAGGTGTGCACATTTAGTATTGGATTTTAATTCCTCTGTTATTTTAGCTAAGCCTCTGCAGTTTTTTTTTTTTTTTTTTTAGTGTTTGCTCTAAGGATTACAGTATGTATCTTTAACTTACGGCCTGCTGAAAGTTGTAACTGTACTGTTTCCCAGAAAATGTAAGAGCCTTGTAAAACTGTAGTTCCACTTACCCTCTGTTCTATGTGCTTTTGTTGTCATATATAAAACGTAAATGGTATGGGTCTTACAATACAGTGTTCTAATTTTTAATTCACAGTTACTAAAAAAAAACCAAGAAAACAACAAAATGTGTAGGTGTTCATATTTAACTCGTATACTTAACCATTTCTGGTGCTCTTTTTTCTTCCCTCTGAACAACTTTAAATATTCCTTTAGTGCACGTTTATTGGCAACAAATTCTCTCAATTTTTGTTGATCTGAGAATGTCTTTATTTTACCTTTATTTTTCAAAACTTTAATTTTGAAATAATTTAGATAAGAATTTGTAAAAATAGTACAGTGTGTTACCCAGCTGCCCCCATTGATAATCTTATGTAACCATAGTACATTACCAAAATAAGGAAATTCACTTCGGCACAATTCTATTAAATTAGAGTCCTTTTTCTCACCTTCATTTCTTTCTTTCTTTTTTCTTTTTTTTTTTTTTAAGGTTTTATTTATTTATTTGACAGACAGAGATCACAAGTAGGCAGAGAGGCAGGTAGAGAGAGAGGAAGGGAAACAGAGAGCCCGATGCCAGGTTTGATCCCAGGACACTGGGATCATGACCTGAGCTGAAGGCAGAGGCTTTAAACCACTGAGCCACCCTCTGTTCATTTTTCTAGGCACCCTCTGTTCATTTTTATCACCATTTTTCTCATTAAGATCGCATAGTTACTGTTGATCTGTTTTCAAGTTCATTGATTTTCTGCTTCTCTAATCTGTTAAGTGCATGCAGTAGATTTTTTTTTTACTGATTTTTTTCAACTCTAGAATTTCTATTTATTGGTTTATATTTCTTTGCTGAGATATTCCATCTGTTTATTCGTTATGAGACATTTCCCTCTTCCTTGAGAATATTCATAATTAGTGCTTTAAAGTCCTGTGTGCTAATTGCAACATTTGGGTCACCTCGGGATTGGTTTCTCTTAATAGCTTTTTTTTGAGTTTGATTACATTTTACTATTTCTTTACATGTCTGGTCATTTTTTAAAATACACTAGATATTAAATGGTCCATAATAGGGATGTTGAATTCTGTTACATTCTTCTGAAGTATGTTGATTTTTATTCTAGCAGACAGTTAATGTGGGTGTATTTGAACTCTAAGCACTGTCTTCTTTACAGTGGGCAGCAGCTACACTTTTTGCTCAGTTCTTTCAATTTCTAGCTGCTGCTTTTTCATCTGGCCCAATGTGATTTTCCTTGGACAAGCACAGTTTAGCAGTTGGCTAAGGATTTGGGTGTGGTTTGTGTGTAGATTCTGGGGTTCATGTGTTTTGTAGTTTCCTCCCTTTCAGAGTTTCCTCCCTGGTTTTCCAGCTGCTCTGCGTCTTTGCACTGACATCTCTAGCCAATAAGCCTGTGGCTTTTTGCTTCCAGGAGCTGTTCAGGTTGGGAAAGACCCTCTGGCAGAAAGCCTCACAAATCTCTTTTCACACATAGATTCCCATCCAGGTTCTGCCTGCCTTTTGGTCACTTTCCCAGGCCTTCAAATAATTTCAAATGCTTGCAATTCTGTATTTTGTCCGGATTTTATAATTGCTATCCAAGGGGAGATTAGCCTGCTCAGGTTCCTCTGCTGTGACTGAAATTCATTGCCCCACCTCATTTGGGTTTAAGGCATTGTTCTTCTGTCCCTCACGGTGCCTTTGAAATCTGAGACTCTAGTTCCTGATTTTGGCAGGTATCCACAGGGTGACTGTGGTTTTAGGCTCACTTACTGCTTCTAGTTTGCAGCTTGCCTGATATGGGTTCTTTGGCAGTGGGAATATCTTTCAGAATGCTCATTTGCAGTCAGAAGTAGATCTTATAGCCACACCCTAAAGATTCTACCTGCTACAGAGCCCCCCCCCCTCTTTTTTTTCTATTAAAAAATTTTTTTTCTGTATCCAAACTCAGAATTCTCCCTGACCTCCTATTTTCCTGGTGTCTAATCTGTCTCCAGCTCTCCCAGTAGTGTTCTTCCACTTTTTATCCCCTAGATCTTTCCTTTTAGTTCTCTTTCTCATCTCTGTTTTCTTTCTGATTATTTGTTCTTTCGTCACCAATTCTAGTTTCGTCTGGTTTTGACCCATGGCAAGTGAACATTTATGGAACAGATCTGTAGTTAGAAAAACCCATAAGGTCCACGAATCTAATTCTATTATTAGTTAAAAGACAAACTGAGGCTCAGATAAATTGAACGACTTAACTGGAGTTATTTAGTTCACCTGAAAAAGCTGGAATTAGAATCTGGGCTCTAGATTCTCTAGTCCAAGACTTTTCCACTGTGAGTGCTCTTGCAGGTTTTTTTTTTTTTTTTTATTCTGTAGGGTTTGGTTTTTTATCCTTCTGTCCTTATCTGTATGATCATATTAGTGTTGGCTCTCTTAAGTATTTATTCCTCAGGGCAAAAAACATTGGTTTTCTTGGTGTTCTAGCATATCCTGCATGCTTCTAAGGTTAGACATGGAGCCGTTTATAATAAGCTTACCTTCTACCTAAAACATTCCAGTACTTACCCTACTCGTCCCTTACTGAAGGTGTGAGGAAAGAGGGAAGCCTGTTACCTCAATCAGTCTAGTAACACTTAGCAGAGATGTGATTACTTTAAGCAGCTGTGTGCTAGGTGCTAGGTTCCCACAATTCGTGAGAGACAGTCCCTGAGCCTAGGAACTCACTTTCTGTCTAGAGGAGAAAGACAAGTAAATAATTTCAGTGGTACTTGCTAGGTATTATAGAGGATTTTCAAGGTGCTTTGGGAGAGTAGGACTCAGTAAGGAAGAGGGTCCTTTATGGGTAAAGTCACAAGAATATAGAATGTCATAGTGTTATGGAGGGGCCTTCATCGGCAGTCCGCTGCTGTTGGATAGCATGAATGTAGAGTGGAGTGTATGAGATGGACTGGAAAGGTGAGCAGGGACCTGGTCACAATAGGCTTTGGAAGCATTTCTGAGGAGTAGTCTTCACTCTAAAGGCAAAGGAGAGACACTGAAGGATTAACAGCTCCGCATTTTAGATAGAGGCATCATTATGGCAGTAATCTGAAAAACACGTGAAAGGCGCAGGTCTGGAAGTAGAGAGACAAGGTACAGGCTGTTGCAGTAGGTCAGGGTGCAGGAGACAGGTCTGAACTGGGGCGGTGGGAGCGGAATGGAGAGAGGAGGAATGGGAGAAGGTGGCAGGATCTGGTGACTGACTTGGGGAGAGGGAGGAATCACTGCATTTGGCAAGAACGAAGGTCACTGGTGACCTGAAAGAGTGCTAACTCTGTGGCGTGGTGAGACAAAAGCCAAGGTTTAATGTATTAAAGGAGTGAATGGAAAGTGAGGAAGTATAGACAGTGAATACAAGCTCTTTTAAGAAGTTTATAGAAGTAGACAGAATTCATAGTATTAAAGGGAGTTGCGGTCTACTCCTTGAAACTCATTACACTCTACTCTTGGTTCTTTTCTCTTATTATTGGTCACCTTTATGAGCTCTCTTCCCCTTCGTGCCGCTTTAATGCTGCTAGGGGCTCCATCTCTAACCTTAGCTGTTCTCACTCCATGTGCTCTTTCTTGCTAAATCTTTCGACACACCTTCAGTTACCACCGAAAGGTATGTGATCCCCAAATCTGTGTCTGCGGTGTAGTCTGGTGTGTATAACTATGCACCAGATCGCTCTATTGCTGTGTACCTGAGGCACCTTAAGTGCAAGGCATTCAGAGCTGAGCTCATGAACCTCAGCTCTCCTAACCGGCTCTTCCTCTTATGTTCTGTCCTGTTTAGTGCAGCCTCATTCATCTGGTCCTGAAAATTATTAACCTGCAAGTTGAACTTACCTCCTCCTCCTTTGCTCTTACATAGCGAGTCTGTCACTAAGTCTCCTTTATCGCTGCGTTCATCATCTGTTGCCGATACCCTGTAGTAACTTTCCTGCCTCCAGTCTCCTCCAGACCCCAATGTGTATACCTTAATTAAAAAATTCTTAATTGCTAAAAAATGACTAGCATCTTTTGAGCTTTCAGTGAGTCATAATTTTTTTGCTGGTGGAGGGTCCTGCTTCGTTGCAGTTCGCTGCTGACTCAGCAGGATGGAGGTTGCTGAAGGCTGGGGTGGCTGTGGCAAGTTCTTAAAATAATACAGCAGTGAGGTTTGTGACATCATGCGACTCTTCCTTTCATGAACAAATTCTCTGTAGTGTGCGATGCTTTTTGATAGCATTTTGTCCACAGTAGAACTTCTTTTAGAATTGGAATCCATCCTCTCATACCTTGCTACAGCTTATTAGCTACAGTTATGTAATATTCTGAATTGTTTGTTGTCACTTCAGTGGTCTTCCTAGCATCTTCTCCAGGGCTCAGTTCCATTTCAAGAAACTACTTTCTTTGCTCATCTGTAAGAAACAGCTCCTTGTCCATTCAAGTTTTATCATGAGATGGCAGCACCTCAGGCCCATCTTCAGGCTCCACTTCTGATTCTAGTTCTCGTGCTGTTTTCGCCACATCTGCAGCTCCTTTCTCCACCAAAGTCTTGAACCCTTCCAGGTCTACATGAGGGATGTAATCAAATTCTTCCCAATTCCTGTTAAATGTTGATGTTATTGTCCTCTCCTGTGACTCACAAATGTTCTTAATGGCATCGAGAATGATGAAGCCTTTCAATTTACTTTGTCCCCATCCATCAGAGGAATCATTGTGTATGGTGGTAGTAGCCTTACAAAATAATAAGACTTGAAAGTCAGAATGACTCCTTGATCCATGGGCTGCAGAATGGATATTGTGTTAGCAGGCAAAACAAAACAAAACAAAACAAAAAAACCCCAAAACACAACAAAATATTCATCTCATTGTCCCATCTCCATCAGAGTTCTTGGGTGACCAGGTGCATTGTTAGTGAACGGTAATATTTTGAAAGGAATCTTTTTTAATGAGCAGTAGGTCTGAAGAGTGGGCTTAAAATATTTGGGAAACCATGTTGTAAACAGCTGTGCTGTCCTCCAGGCTTTGTTTTTTCATTTATGGAGCTCAGGCAGAGTCGATTTAGCGTAATTCTTAAGAGGCCCAGGATTTTTGAGTGGCAAATGAACAGTGGCTTCAACTTAAAGTCACTAGCTGCGTTAACCCTTTAGCAAGAGTCTGCCTGTCCTTTGAAGCTTTGAAGCCAGGCATTGACTTCCCCTCGCTAGCTGTGAAAGTCCTTGAGGCGTCTTCCAGTAAAATACGTTTCATCTACATTGAAAATCTGTTCAGGGGAGCCGACTGTCTTAGCTAGATCTTCTGGATAACTTGCTGCAGCTTCTACACAGGTATCTGCTGCTTTTCCTTCCACTTCTATGTTATGGAGACAGCTTCTTTCTTAAACCTCACAAACCAGCCCCTCTAGCTTCAAACTTCTCTTCTGCATCTTCCCCACCTCTCAGCATGCACAGATTCGAAAAGCGCTAGGGCCTTGCTCTGGATGAGGCTTTGGCTTAAAGGAATGTTTTAGCTGGTTTGATCTTCTATCCAGACCACTAAAACTTTCTTCATTATTGGCAGGAAGGCTGTTTTGCTTCCTCGTCGTTTGTATGTTCCTTGGAGTGGCACTTTTCATTTCCTCCCATAACTTGTCCTTTGCGTTTACAACCTAATTGGCGCGAGAGGTGTAGCTTTTGGCCTGTCTGGCTTTTGACATGCTTTCCTCACTTGCTTTTGATTTAAAGTGAGATATGTGGCTCTTCCTTTTATATAAACACTTAGAGGCCATTGTAGGATCGTTAATTGGCCTAATTTCAGTATTGCTGTGTCTCAGGGAATGAAGATGCTAGAGGAGAGGGTGAGAAATGGCGGGTTGGCTGGTCAGCAGAGCATTCAGAACACATACAACATTTATTGACCAAGTTTGCCATTTTATAGGGGCACAATTCATGGCACCCCCAAATAGTTTACAACAGTCATATCAAAGATTATTGTTTGAAGATTACCATAGCCAATAATGAGACAGTTTGAAATACTGCAAGAGTTACCAAATGTGACCCAGGCACGAAGTGAGCAAATGCTGTTGGAAAAATGGTGCTGATGGGCTTGCTTGATGCAGGGTTGCCACAAACCTTCAGTTTGTAAAAAATGCATTCTGTGAGGTGCAGTAAAGTGAGGTGCAGTTGAACGAGATGTGCCTGTGATGAGAATTCACTCAATGCCTGTATGATGAGTGGATGAGTGATAAGATGTGGCGGTCAGCTGTAGAGTGGTAAATGTTTGAAACACTTGTTGAGAGTGGTGAAGGGGCTGAACAAAAACTAATAAAAGGATGAGTTACGTATTTTGACTTTTTGATTCTATTGCATATGCCTTAAATATTTTCACGTGACTGCCTTACTTTCCTCCTTATTCATTAGGTTATGAACTCTACTCTTTTTTTTTAAAAAAAAATGTCCAGTTCAGGATTCTGGCTGATCAGTGTCTCTTGATTGCAGATCCAATGGATTTGAACAGAAGCGCTTTGCCAGGCTTGCCAGCAAGAAGGCGGTGGAGGAACTTGCCTACAAGTGGAGTGTTGAGGATATGTAATTTTTCTGAAGCTGTGGGGTGGCTGTGGGTTGTGCTAGTGGATATAGGGCAGCCAGACATCCAGCTGTAACGGTTGTCTATGCTAATAATCAGGGTCCACACAGACCAGCAACTTGAATGCCAGTTTTGACTGTGCAAGAATATTTTGAGACCTGATGTTCGGACTGAGGCACCTGGCCTTCTTCAGGTGTTCCAACACTGGCTATTGTTGGCCTTCAGAGGAAGCATTGATTTTTCAGTGTCCCAGGATTTGTTCTTGGTTAGGGTTTTTGTTTTTTAATAAACATGCATTTATTTTTTCAAAATCATGTCCTTAACTGGGTATTCTCTTTTGGGGAAAAAGCTAATGATGAACCTCCCATGGATCTTGGAGGGTGGTGGTTGGATTTTTCATTAATCTAGAAAGCAGTGTGAGTAGAAACTTCAGTGATGGGTCCTTTTAATTGGAATTAAGTAATATCCTGGATGCAGTGTTACTTAGCTTTTAAGAGTGTGGCTCTGGAGCTATACTGCCTGTGTTTGAATCCCAGCTATGTCTTTTACTAATTGTGTGATCTTGGTAAGCTTCTTAACTTCTTTGTGCCTTAGTTTCTTCAACTGTGAAATGGAGATAATCTCACCTACCTCAGAGGTTTATTGTGACCTTAGAACAGTGCTTGCACATAGTGTGTGTCACAAAATTGTTGGCTGTCATTATTATCTTCCTATTCATCCAGTATTGATAGCGAGCTTCCAAGATGGCCCCTGATGATCCCTGGCTCCTAGTACACAAGCCCTGTGCAGTCCCCTCCCATAATGAATAGGGCCGTCCTATGTAACCAATAGGATATACTGGAAACGTGTGACTTCTGAGGCTAGGTCATAGAAGACATTGAATCTGGCTTGTACTTTCTCAGATCCCTTGCTTTGGAAGAAGCTGGCTGCTGTGTCGTGAGGGCACACAAGCAGCCATCTGGAGAGGTCCATGTAGAGAGGAGGAGCTGAGGCCTCTCACCAGTAGATGGCACTGACTTTTCCATCGGTGTGAGTGAACCATCTTGGAAGTGGATACTTTACCTCCATTCAACCTTTAGACGAATGTGGCCCTGATCGACATATGACCACAACCTCCTGAGAAATCCTGAACCAGAATCACTTAGCTCTAAATTCTTGATGCAAAGAAACAGTGAGATAACAGGTGTTTATTTTTTTTAAAAAGATTTTATTTATTTGAGAGAGAGCACAAGCAGGGGCACTGGCAGGCAGAGGAAGAGGGAGAAGCAGGCTCCTCACTGAGCAGGGAGCCCGATGCGGGTCTTGATCCCAGTTGCCCAGGATCATGACCTGAGCCAAAGGCAGACACTTAACTGAGACACCCAGGTGCCCCTAGATGTTCATTTTTAAAAAACATTTATTGAGATATAACTCACACGCCATACAGTTTACTCATTTCTTATGAAGTACAATTCAGTGGTTTTTAGATATCACAGTGTTGTGCACCTATCACTACAATTAATTTTGAAACATTTGGATCACTCTGTGAATATAAGAACTTTGTATCCATTGGCATCCATCACTCCCCACTTGTCCCCAACTCCCCTGTCCCCTGGCAACTACTGATCTACTCTCTGTTGCTCTAGATTTGCCTATTAGAGACATATCATATAGAGTGTGCATGGAGCTGTCATACAGTATGTGACCTTTTGTGTCTAACTCTTCACTGAGCATAATGTTTGTAAGTTTCATCTGTGTTGTAGTACATTCCTCCTTTTGGCTGAATAATATTCCCTTGTATGGATAGCATACAGTTTATTCATGCATTATTTGATGGACATTTGTGTTGTTTCTACTTTCTGTGGGTTGTGAATGATGCTGTCGTGAGCATTTATGTACAAGTCTTTGTATGGGCATGCGTTTTCATTGCTCTTGGAATCGCATTGCTAGGTCATAAGGTAACCCCATGTTTAACTTTTCGAGGAGCTGCCCAACTTCCAAAGCAGTGTATGAGAGTTCCAGTTTCTCCACACTTTTGCCAACACCTTTTCCTTTCTGCCTTGATACAGCCATGCCTGCAGGGATGAAGTGGTCATATTTTTCCAATGCATAATGTTACTTAACATTTTTATATAGTCTTCTTTGGAGAAATGTTTATTCATCCTTTGCCCATTTTTCAGTTGGACTGTCATACGTACATGTGCACACACACATGCATGCACACACACACACACAGACACTCTTATGGTTCTTTATATATTCTGGTTACAAGTCTCTTATCAGATGCATGATTTACCAACATTTTATCTCATTCTATAGGTATTATTGTTTTAAGCTGCTGAGTTTTGAGGTAATTTGTTATATAGCAATAGGTAACTAATGCATTAAGTATGCATACACTGCACATCAAAGCACTTCCATTGCTGGCTATAGCCTTCAGAGAAGCTTGCACAGATCCACAAGGAGTAACATAAAAGGATGTTTATCTATGTATAGTTTGGGTAGCAAGAAGCTGGAAGCAACTTAGATGTCTGTCCCTAAGGGAATTGATAAATAAAAAGTGGTATATGCATGGCTAGAATATTATACAAGCAGTCAGATGCAGGCTATTAGGAACTGCTGTGACATGATGGACTCCAGGTAAGGAAAATAAAAAATTCAATTTATAGCAAAAACCAGCTAAGTAAATTAAACACACTAAGCAACAATTTAAAGGGGCATATATATATCTTAACTCACTGGAAACGAGTCTGTGAAAGGGGACAGGATAGAACTGGAAGGGGGAATGATGGAGGGAAGGGGAAAGAGAAGAGAGGCCTTGCGAGGATGAATGTGGGCATGTGGTCACCTAAGTTCCATGCACCTGAGGCTCCGAGCGCAGATCCAGAAGCAAGGTCTTGCTCCAAGGGAATGACATTTGGCACTGTGTTAGACTAAACTGTCATGACAGCCACCAAATGGGCTAACTTATTATAATAGGATTTTTAAAATTTTTTCTCCTTCCTCATGTAACGTCCAGGGTAGTTTCAGCCTGGGGTAGTGGGAGGGGCATGCTTTATTCCGTGCACTCGATTAGGGACCAGGCTGATGGCAGTGCTAACACAGCCTCCGAGGTTGCTGGGGTGGTGTAGTGAGGCGAGCAGAGCTTGGGAGACTGCTTAGCAGATAAAACCCACCCCCTTTAAAAGTGGCGCAAACTTCCACTCATGTTCTGTTGGCTAGAGCTTAGTTGCATGGTCCCCCTAATTCAAGAGCGCCTCAGGAATGTAATGCACACCCAGGAAGAAGGGAAAAATGGATGTTTATGGACAACTCTGGTCCCTGCTGCAGTGCATCCTTCTCAGACCCCTGAAGAAAGGCTGTCCGTCCTCCAGCCATCTGAGACACACGTGGGTTTTGAAGCAATTCTGAAATCTGGAAATTCCCGAAGGGACTCTCTTCTCTAACTGGGGGGTCTCAGCTGGAGTCACTGCCAAGTCGGAGATGTGTCTTCCTTCACTGTAGCTAGTAGCTGTCAGAGAAGTATTTAGGCAGAGAGATGAAGGGTAAACTGGAATTGCATCTAGAATCGGCATTTGTGAGATGGAGTTTGTCAGAGAGGAGACAAGCTCAGAAAACAAACTCGAAGGTTCTGCAGTTAGCATGAATAAGAGCTGGGACTAGAACCCAGTGTCCTACTGGGTTGCACACTGCCTTTCTGGTCCTTTGGCTTCTTGTTGTAAACATTATGTAAAAAGGCCCAAGGTTAGAACATTACTGGTGAAACTGGTGAAATCCAAATAAAGTCTGGAATTTAGTTCCTAGAAATATGCCGCTCTTAATCTCTTAGTTCTGGCAAATGTGCCATAGTTATGTAAACTGTGTAACAGTCAAGAACTCTGGGCAAAGAGTAATAAAACAAAACTCTCTCTACTATCTTTACAACTTCATGTAAGTTAAAATTTTTTCCCCCAAATAAGCTTATTTTACAAGGTCCCAGTGAATGTAGGCTCTGTGCCCTGGACCTACTCTGAAGTTATTACTTCGGAGTTTACTCTTTTGCAAGCTGTTTTGTAAGCCATCCCCTTTCCTTAGCCAAAGTGCCAGTGAATACATTCAACTCCTAGACCTTTGTCACAGCTCTTGTCCACAGCTGGTTTCTATTTCCATATGGGTTCAGGTTTTAACTTCATCGTAGTTGGGCCCCATACTTACTTTCTTTTTTTTTTTTTCTAAAGGTTTTATTTGTTATTGGACAGAGAGAGATCACAAGGAGGCAGAGAGGCAGGCAGAGAGAGGGGAAGAAGCAGGCTCCTCACTGAGCAGAGAGCCTGATTCGGGGCTCGATCCCAGCACCTTGGGATCATGACCTGAGCCGAAGGCAGAGGCTTAACCCACTGAACCACCCAGGCGCCCCGGCCCCATACTTTTTTAAGAACAACTTACTTTAGGAGGCCAGTGTGGACTGAACCGGCCAACCTCCCCTGCCCCATTCCCATGTTGAAATCCTAGCCCCAAGGTGATGGTATTAGGAGGTAGGATCTTCAGGAGGTGATTAGGTCCTGAGGGCGGAGCTTCATGAATGAGATTAGTGACCTTGTAAAAGAGACCCCAGAGAGCTCCCTTTTCATTCTACTGTGTGAGGACACAGTGAGAAGCTGGCCTCTGAATCAGGAAGCCAGCCCTTGGCAGGCACCAGATCAAGCTGCTAGTGTCTTGATCTTACCCCCACCCCCAGCCTCCAGGCTTGTGAGAAATAAATATATGTTGTTCAAGCCCCCCCGCCCCCCCCAAGTCTGTGGTATTTTTGTAACAGCGGCCTGAAGTATAGCCCCCTAAGTAAGACAGGCTCCAATGTTTTTGGAACCCTTAAAACCACATTTTTTTTTCCTTAACAAAGAAATCTGTTTTCAAGCAGAGACTGAGGTGGAGGGGAAACAGATAGATTCTACTGTAGGTGAGCTCTGTGTTTGATAGGCATCGGTGAAAATTTATAAATTTTTCTCCCTCTGATCTTTCTGCCTTTGTGTGCTGAGAACAGAACATCCAGCAGAGACTCCCGGCCGGTCCGGTGTGTGGCTGGCTGTCATTCCCCTGGCCGGCTACTAGAGGGCAGTGTGACACCCCTTTTCCTGACCGTGGACAGGAGGGCCACTGGGTCTGAAGCAGGGTGTTGGAAGTGATAAGCCTTTAGCATCTCTGAAGGAAATGGGTGGCTAGGTTCAGTCGCCTCTTCCACTTCTTATCCCTACCTTAAAACCAGAAACATAATCCTGTTTTCAATATGGTAAATATTTTTAAGAGAGGGATGGTATTTAGATTTTGATCACAATCTTCCTTAAGCTTTGGAGTACTTTCTCCACGTGGCAGATTTTGTTTGTTTGCTTGAATCCAATTCAGACCCTCTTCTTCCTTTCCTGTACCACTTTCTCCACTCGGAGGTTTAGACCCCAGTGGCAGTGAGCAATAGTAAAAACCACTGGATTATACATCTTAAAAAGGTGAATTTTGT
Organism: Mustela nigripes; assembly: GCF_022355385.1. Classification (NCBI taxonomy): domain Eukaryota; kingdom Metazoa; phylum Chordata; class Mammalia; order Carnivora; family Mustelidae; genus Mustela; species Mustela nigripes. Next base: position 92,459,651 of record NC_081557.1, read on the forward strand.
GGTATGTGAATTATAATTTTAAAGAATGCAAAGGGAAAAAAAACGCAGCAGTGAGCAGACACCGTAGCTCAAATAGAATGTAATTAATTGATGGTACTGACTTGAGAAAAGTCTCAACGCTTTGCCATTCATTCGTTCTTTAGAGGGAAACAGCCTGACCTCCTTTCCCTCGGGTATCCGGGAACACACTGACCTTCTAGGACACACAGTGCATTGTTCCTTTCTAACCAGGCTACTCACCCTTGGCTCAGGTAGTTTCAAAGAGCCGGATTAGGGTCAGGGTGTGTCTGGGAAATCCCAGTGGGGAAGCAGAATTTACCCTTTGAGGTGGTTTTCGTGGAACCTCAGTTTTCAGTTTGAGTTGGTTAGGAGACGTGTGTTCTGAACTGTGCGTTTTTGCATCAGTTATTTGGGTGGTTTCTCCCCACCCCCCCGATGATTATTACATTTGGGAATTTTGAGTCCTATTGTTGTCATAATTACTTCTAGAGCTGGTTTTTAGGCAACTGGACTGGCCTGTAAAGATAGGCAGAGAGAATATGGGGCCAGGTTGAAGCTGAGCTGTGTCTGCTCCATGACTCTGGCCCCCCCCCCCCCCCCCCCCCCCCCACCATATGCAGACTCAGTCTTTCCTTTGTACCTGAATGTTTTCCTTTGTTCAGTAGAGAAATCGTGTTTGGCTCCCATTTGATGCTGTTGACCTTGGGCTTACACAGGTTCAACCTTTCAGAAAACAAGGGCATGTAGGAGGTCCTGGTGGTAGTTTGATCTTCAGTTGGTGCCGGCAAACCCATGCCCTTTCAAGGGGACAGAGAGTGGTCAGAAAAGGAAAAGGAGCAAATCTTCCCCTCCCTGCATATTCTGCTCAGCACCCTCTGTCGACCAGGGAATTATAAGGAGTCACAGAGAAAAATGCAATGTCTGGTGCTTAGTAAGCAAGGTTTTCTTTTTTCTTTTGGCAGAGGAGATAACATTTTTGCAGAAAGGTTCCTTGCTCAGGATTGCTCTAGGTTGGGAAAGATCCAGGATTTAAACCTCAGACTCCTCTCCTGACGACTCAGCGCCCACCCACGCTCAGGCCTTTAGCAAGGTCAAAGGTGAAGGAGGACCCGGGGGATGACAGACGTTCTTACCGGCAGCTTCTCATGGCCTCTGTGATGAGGGTCTCCATAGTGTACTTGGGAGAATTGCTTGCCTGCAGTTTCAGTTTGCAACTTGGCTTTGAGGGCCCTGAGTGTGCTAGAGGGACACTTACCCTTGACTCTGTTTACCAAGGATTTGGGAGGAGGTAGATAAGGCATCTGGGAAGAAAGGAATGCTTGTCTGGGGAAATAATAATAACAATAATAATAATAATAATAATGATTTTAATTGCTATCTTTTGTTAAGTACTTACCACGTGTCAGACTTCACCTGTCAAACATTCCTTAAGTGCATACATACCTCATCTCTGGTCAGGGACAAATATCAGACTCCCTAAGTGGCTGCAGATTCAGGAAAGTAAAACTTTTGGATTTCCCCAGAATAGTGGGGTTGGGGTTTTCTGGTAGGGTAAACTTCCTCCCTTGTTCCCTGTGTACTGCCACTCCCCCCTCCCCTTGGGATGAGGGAGTAGTTGAGACCCTCATGCTGATTACCTCTTGACAGAGAACTTGGGCACTTTACCCTGGTTACTGTGTCTCCATCAAACTTGGCAGTGGTCCTCCTACCCAGGAGGGTCATCTCCTGCTTCAGCCATCTTGGCCTCTGACGCTGATGCATAGTGGGCCGCCAGCCAGGGGCAGTGTCTTTCTGCACCGCCTGGATATATTTGCTGCATTGGAGTGAAAACATTTCTACGAGTCAGGACCTATACCTGTGAACGAATCCAGGCACGCCAAATAGAGGGGCACCGTGCCATCTGTTTCTTTTTAAATTTTATTTATTTACTTATTTGCTTTTCATTTGTGTGTCTGCCTAAACTATACAGAGTATTTTCAGGTAATTTTGAAGACAAATTTGTTTCTTCCCTGAAAATAAAATTTGAATTTATTTTATCTCTGCTTCTTTTCACACTCCCCAGTTATCATGCTTAGACCCAGCACAGAGGACGCAACACCAGCAGCCAAAGGATAGGGCAACGGAGAGCCCTTCTGAAGCCTTGTGGTAGGCAGCTAGTGGCTATGGCTGAGAGAATGTGGTCTTGGGAAATGAACTTGGAATTGTGTGTGTTGGGGCAGGGGGCGAAGAGCGCTCTCATGTGCTGCGGTGGCGTCCCTGCTCCCCGCGAAGGCTCTCCTTTCCTCCACCCCTTTGGACTAGGACTCCATTTCTGTAATATTTGTGTGCCACCGTGTGCGTACTCCTCCCTTTGCACCGGAGCGGGGACTTCTAGCCTTTCAGGGATGAGTCCCAGGGAGAGAGTGGACCATTCTGAGCCCCCGAGGGAAGCAGGCTTGAATAGGCAAGAAGCCAGGACAAGCCTGGGCAAGTGGAGTGCCTGGTACTCTGCAGTTTCATGGGGACTGGGTAAGCCTGCCTACTCGGCCTCCTGGCATGCAGTTAGAGCCCATGTCTCCCAGAGATGTGGAGGGAAAGAGACTGACCCCCCGCTATGAAGAACATGCAGTTTGTCCTGGCCCCAAGCTTAGGTAAAACGAGGATGAAGTAAATCTGAACTAGTTTGAGACTCAAGATTCTGAAACAGTTAGTCCTTTGCTTTGCTGCCTTCTATAACTATGTCTCTGAATTGGACAGAAGACTGAGTTCTGGATTATTACAGATCTTCCTTGACTTACGGTGCGGTTACATCTCCTGAAACCACCTGTAAGTTGAAAATATCAAAAGTGGAAAATGCATTTAACGCAGCTGAACTACTGAACGTCATAACATAGCCTAGCCTAACTTAGACATGCTTAGCACAATTATTATTAGCCTATAGCTGGACAACATCATGTAACACAAAGCCTACTTTTTAATAAAGTGCTGGATAGCTCACGTAGCTTTTTGAATACTGTACTGAAAGTGAAAACCAGGATGGTTACATGCATACAGAAAGGTTGTCCGAGTGTTGGCTGTTGACAGCTCTGATCGTGGGGCTGACTGGGAGCTGGGGTTCGCTGCCAGGGCTCATCGCCAGAGTATTGTACTGCATATCGCAGCCCGGGAAAAAGATTCAGATTCTATGGTTTCTACTGAACGCGCATCACTTTGGCACCATCATAAAGTCGAAAGATCATCATAAGTTGGGGACAGTCAGTACCTTTCTCTTGGGCAGTAGAGCCCTCCTTTGGCCCCTTCCCCCAATAGCAACCCACAGCTTGCCAAGAGTTTTGGTTACTCACTCGATTCCCTGGCTACTTTTGTTTGGGTCGGTTTTGAGCACTTGATTCCACCCCGAGGCTTGGAAGTTGCTCTGGTGTTGGCTGATATACTCCACGTAGCCTGGACGCATTGTTGGCGCTATTTTTCTGCCCTGAACGTGAACTGGGAACATCGACTCGCCAAGAAGTGGGTTCTGGAAGGAAATCTGATGAGTAGTACTCATGTGGTAGTCACCTGAGGGGAGCAAGAAAGTGTGCAGAGGGCCTCCTCTGTGTGGGAAAGTCCTGAGAGTAAAGGTGGGGACCTGGACCCCAGCCTTGGCTCCTGCATAGCTGGTCTATTTAACTAGACCTTGGATAATGCGAATAACAGACGCAAATACTAGGGCATTGCCTCTCCCACCGCGCTGACCTTCAGGGTTATCTCCCAGCACCAGAACTAAAGAATTCTTAGTGTGGAATCCAGATTATCCTCTATGCCTTTTTGGATCACCTGAGCTTTTGAAAGCCTGGATGACAGGGCTGCCCACTGGTCCAGCCCACACAGGAAGGGGCTAGGCTGGGGTTATTGGTGTGGTACCCTCCCCAAATGGTTCCAGCTGGCCTCGGAGGCAAATATTGCCGAAAGGCTCTTGAAGAAGACAGGGCTGGGGCCCTTGCTGCCTTCTGCCTTCTGCTGGGCTCATGGTCCCCACCCCTGGGATCTGCAGTGGCGGGGGAGGGGGAGGTGAGGGTGGGGGCGTGGAGGGGGCGGGTACAGGAGTGCCCCTGGTTAGGGTGAAGCTGGTGGGCTGGGAACAGAGGGTCTGATACAGAATGCCACTCCTCTATCCCCTGGAGGTTTGCCTCAGGCTAAGACTCACCTGAAAGGGAGGACTTCGTCCCAGGGTAAGTCTCTGGCTTTTTCCTCCCGGGCTTGTAACATTCTCCACAGGTTTTGCTGAAGGGGAGCCACGGAGGCTTGCAGTACTGGCTGAAGTAGCCTGGTGGCTGCATCTGGGGTGGAACCTTGGAAAGGGGCTCCAGGCGGTATTTAATATCCTGCGGGGCTATTTCCTCCGGAGCTTCTGACTCCTGCAAGGAAACCCCCCTGCTGCTGCTTCCCCACAGTGGGAAGTTAGCTTTTGCCTCTTGGTGCACAGGGGTCCTTCTGATCTCCCAGGCCTGAGTAGGGGAGGTCAGTGGGGAGTCAGTCTTCTAGGGCGAGAGGTCATCAAAGACTAGGTAGGTGCTACTTTCTAGCAAGTTACTTCACTTCTCTGAGCCACTGTGTCCTTACTCATAAACTCACTTCCTGGGTTACTGAGAGGATCTGAAATAAAGTAGCAGAGTGCCTGGCACGAGGTGCTTCCTAAATGGTGTCTCCTCTCAAACCGTGAACAGTAAGATTCTTCTAGATTCTTCTCGAGGGTTTCTGCTGTGTCCATGGCCTGTGTCCCTGTTGGCTCCGCTCTCCCTCTCCACCTTACCTCAGGACCAGGATGGCTGTTCTCCCACTGGGTTTGGAGAGCCGGTGTGTCTTGCGGGGTGGGAGTGAGGGCTGAGCTATTTGAAGAAGGGTGGGCAAGTGGGCAGAGTCTTCTGTGCCCTGGAGAGGGGGTGTCTAGAGCTGGGGGAGGAGGAGGGATGGCCTGTTCTGGTGAGGCTTCCCCAATAACCTCCTTGCCTGTTACCCCCACCCCCCCGAGGGCGGAGCTGGGGTGCTGCTGGTGGCCTTGGTGTTCAGACAGGACCCAAACTGAGTTCGTTTGAGGCCTGAGCACTAAGAACTGGGCAGAAACACGGAGGTGGGGGAAGTAGGGGTGCTTGGAGAAGGGGGGGGATGCTTTCTCTGCGCGTAAGGCCATATGGCATTTTAAAAGCGGTTATTTTAAATGAGCATTTCGGGTCTTTATTTATTTATTTATTTATTTGGCCTTGAAAGTAATGCTGGTCGCGAGAGGGGTGGCTTCCAATGACATTGGTTGGTGGTGGACTCACCAGCTAATGGGCTGAGCTCTGGGTAGGGGGTTGCCTGCTCCCACGGATTGATGCTGTTGCTGTGTCTGTGTTTCCTAAGAAGCAGAGGAGAGAGGAGTGTCTAGGAGCACAAGAGGGTTAGAGCTGAGTCCAGGGTTTGTTCACCCGCCACTTAGGAAGCCGCAAGGGTGTACCCCATGGGACCTGTGGAAGCCCCTCCACAGGGATTGGCCAGTAGCTGATACTCCTTTAGGGAGAGAGAGGAAGGTGGCCTACTACACTGGCCACACTGAGACTCAGCATTTTAGGTTAAAGAGGGGGAGATTAGGTTAAAGGGGCTGCTGCCCTTTTGGAAGCAGCTTTTTGGCTGGTTATTGACTGGCCTTTTTTGACTCCATGTACAGTGGAGGCGGCGGGGTAGGGTATAAAAAAGACCTGCTAAAGGGTGCTTTACCTACAGTTGATGTTGGGAGGCTGCAGCTGTAGTGGGGAGCCGGTGAAAAGAACTCTATGGGGAGGTCGGCCCTTGAACCATTGAGGTCTGGGCACGCCCTGAGTGAGAGCAGAATCCAGGACAGGAAACATCCTGTGTCTTCTGCCTGTCAGCTCTGCCTTAGAGGAACAGAAGCAGACAGCAGGAGCTTGGGGGACAGTTAGAAGGGGAGTGAGAAAGGGGATGTTGGGTAGGGGTGACCGGAGGACAGTCAGCCATAGTCACAGAGCCCACAGACATGGCTGAAGGTGGGCACGGTAGGCCTCTGGCTTTCTGGGTTGTGATCACGGTCGTGTCCTTGCTCAGCCCTGCCCTCTGTCCCTGCTTGTACTTTGGCAGAAACACTTTGGTTCTGAGGGTTGGTGTCTTAGGTTGCCTTCGTCCTCCTCGCTGGATATGAACGGCACCCTGCTGGCTTTGATGGAGGAAGTGGGAGCCACTGTTTCCCTAACAACAGACCCCAGACCAGCAACTAGGGGAGGGGAGCGATTGTGTGATTGATCAGGCCCCAAGATTGTTGGATCTCATCTCTGCCACCAGCTTCAAGTCCAGCTCTGGATTGCCTCTGTGTGTGTGTGATGTGTGTGTGTGTGTGTGTGTGTGTGTGTGTGTGTGTATATGTGTATGTGCCCATGCTATGGCCCTTCAGAAAATGTCTGTTGTTTTCTACTCTGATCTCCATTCCCCTTTCAAGACACACACAAACACACACACACTCATGCACACACACACACCAGTTGTCGTCCTGAGACAGACTGTTGACCTGCATCTTATCAGCTGGATGAATCTGGCCAGTAGCTGACGCTCTTTCAGAACCTGGAATCACAAAATGGGAATCTTAGAGGTGGATGATACCATAAAGGACTTCTATTCATGATACTTACCCCACACCAATTAATTTAGAAGTATTTTCCATCAGTTTACTAGTTCAGCTGCTTTCCCAACCTTTGGTCCCATGGAAATACACTGCTAATTACATGAATCTAAGAATCGAAGTTAGAGTCTTGCAGAGATTTGATCCTTACATCTGTTCCATGCTGGAATCTCCCGGCAAATCATTTCTAGAAGTGCCACTCCCACCTACGTTTGAACACTTTCTGCCCTGTCACCCCCTCCTGGGACATAAGTAGTTCTTTCCTGGGCAACTCTAGCTATTTGCAGTTATGTTCCCCTGTGACTTCACCATTTGTCTAAATTATCCGTCTTGGGGCTTACACAAACGGACCAATAACTCCTCTTCTATCTGACAACATTTTAGATGTGTTGGAATACATTTTTCTTTCTCTTCCTGGAGTCACAAGATTAAGGTAATAGGAGGAGAGTTTTCTATTGGAACTTATATGAGAAAGGAAACAAGACAATATTCGCTTAGAAGGTAGTAGGAAATTAATCTTTATACATAGAGGGTCTAACTGCATCTGCAGACCCTTCCCCTAGGGCCTCCTCACTGTCCTCCATCCCCAGCCCAGCCCCAGAGCCAAGCATGACAACCCAGCTGAGGCTGACACCAGAGGAGGCAGTGGGAGGGAGAGGATGAAGGACCATAGGAGAGGACCAAGGTTATCCGTGCAGAGGGTCCGGGTGCATACTCATAGGGAACTTTGGAGGGTGGCCTCCAGGTGGGTCCTAGAGTCATAAATAAAGCCCAGGGACAGACAGACTAGAGGAACTACTCTTGAACACTGGGGTGTGGGAGGGGGCCAAATAGCCCAAGAACCTAAAGTGCAAGGACTGAGGGGACACCCTCTAGGATTCATTGTTCTCGAGTAGCCGTTAGTAAGACATTTCTCCCCTTCACTGTGGCACCTCTTTTTTGATTGGGAAATGATGTCACAGTTATGGTGACATTAGAAGAAAGCTGCTGCGCCCAGCTTATTTTTTTCTAGTTCCTTCAACCATGATTTTGAGTCCCATACTATCTTCTCTGAAGTCATTCCAGTTTGCCCCCCCCCTTTTTTTTTAAAGATTTTATTTATTTATTTGACAGACAGAAATCACAAGTAGATGGAGAGGCAGGTAGAGAGAGAGGAAGGGAAGCAGGCTCCCTGCTGAGCAGAGAGCCCGATGCGGGACTCGATCCCAGGACCCTGAGATCATGACCTGAGCCGAAGGCAGCGGCTTAACCCACTGAGCCACCCAGGCGCCCCAGTTTGCCCCTTTTAAAGTGCAGCACCTGGCTTGGGTCCCAAGGCCCAGGATATTCTGATAAATAGGACTGTTATTTGCCTACATCTAAATATTATGTTGTAATCAATGTATTTGAGGTTGAATTAGCTTCCATGGTGACCACATCCCACTGTTGATTCTCACTGAGAAAACTATTGTCAAATGTTCCCACTGCTCCTTTATAGATATTGCGAGAGAAGAGACGGAGCCAGATCACCCCCATTGCCTACTTGTGCAGTTGGCGTGTTGTTCCAGTTATAGTTACTTTCAGCATCTAGAAATCCCACTTGCTCTTTGACACTTTTTCAATGTGGAAGGGAATGGGATGGTGGGCCTTGTCTTGGTTTTTCTTGGTGCAGGAGAGGAGGAAGCTAGAATGGGGGTTATCTGGGCCCATTCCTTCTCCTAAGCTCTGATTAGCCCAGCCAATGTGGTCTCATGCTGGAGAGGACTTCTGACTTACAAACTGTAAAGTCTTTCAATGTGGACTTTAGAGGAACTTTTGACAAAGACAAACTCAAGCAACCACCCGAGGTGCCATGGCACCTCCCTGTAGGCTCAATTCTGCTTATGAACTTATACTGCGAATTAATGCTACTGCTTTAAGTGCAGGCTCAGATTACCCAATCAGCTTTTCTCTGAATTTTCATGGCACTTTGTACTCAGCTCTCATATGCTGTTTTGTGGATCATGAAGTCCTGTGGCCAAAACTTTTAGTCATTTTCTTATTCTTACTTATATTCTTATTTTCTTAGACCTTTTACTCATTTTCAAATCCCCAGCTCCTAACCCAAGGTACTATACCTCAGAACTAATAGCTGTCATTTATTTGGTGCCAGTATGAACCAGGCAGTCTCTATACAGTAATTTAATAAAAACTCAACAAATTTGATGCTAGTATTTTCATTTTGTAGACAGGGAAACTAAGGCTGAAGACTACAGAGCTATCAAAGCCTATGTACTCTGTCCACATGAATGAATGAATGAATGAATGAATGAATGAATGAATGAATGAATGCATCTTGAGGTGGTTACTCTAGGTGAGTGGACCAAAGTTGGTTCATTGCTTTCTGGATGCTCCCTACAGCTTCTTAGTGAAGGTCTCTGATTAGCAGTGCTGATAATAGATTATCATATATGCAACATTAGATGAATGCTTAATTAACACATGGACCTCCTATCAGATATTCATGGAGTGACTCACCAGCCAACCCAGTCCCAGTGACAGGGAGTTTGTAGCCTTCATGGAAGCAGGGTAGGGGAAGCATGATTATTCCAGTATTGATGGTGAGACTGAGGATAGGAATGTCTCCCGGTCACATGGGAGGTGGTTGAGGAGGAGGCCTTTATCTACAGGATGTGTCTAGTCTCCTCAACCTTCTATCAAGGTCCTTTGTACCCTGACCTATCAATCCCTCCCCTGGACTCTCTGGACTTCACTTCCCTGATCAAACACCACGGGTTCAGACTTCTGTGCTTTTCCAAGCTGCTTCCACTATTCCATTTTTTTCTCCCACTAGCAGGACTTTACTCTTCCTATAGTGCCCAGCTCAAGTATTTCTTTCCTTTGTGGATTTTTCCCTGGTTTCCTTGCTATGGGCATAATGGCTGAATTAAATGCTTCCTATTTACGTAACATTTGTAAATATTTATGCACTCAACATAGGATCATCTAAATCTATAAACAAATATTAACAGACCTGAAGGCAGAAATAGACAGCAATACAATAATAGAGGGGGACTTTAATACCCCAGTTACACCAACAGATAGATCATCCAGACAGAAAATCAATAAGGAAACACTGGCCTTAAGTGACACATTAGATCAGAAGGACTTAATAGATATATACAGAACATCCCATTCAAAAGCAGCAGAATACACATTTTTCTCAAGGGCACATGGAACATTCTCCAGAATAGACTATATGTTAAGGCCACAAACAAGTCTTAATAAATTTAAGAAGACTGAAATAATATCAAGGATCTTTTCCAACCACTATGGTATGAAACTAGAAATTAATTACAAGAAGAAAAACTGGAAAAAGCACCAATATGTAGACATTAAACAACAGGCTATTGCACAACCAACGGGTCAACAAAGAAGTCGAAGGAGAAATAAAAGCATACCTTGAGTCAAATGAAAATGGAAATACAACATATGAAAATTTATGGGATGCAGCAAAAGCAGTTCTAAGAGGAAAGTTCATAGTGACACATGCCTAACTCAAACACTTCAAGAAGGAACTAGAAAAAGATCAAATGAAGCCAAAAGTTCGTAGGAGGAAATAACAGACCAAAGTGGAAATAAATGAAATAGAGACTGAAAAGGTAATATAAAAGATAAGTGAAACTAAGAGATGGTTCTTTGAAATAAAATTGGTAAACTTTTTACCAGGTTCACCAAAAAAGAAAGAAAACTCTCAAAAAAATCAGAAATGAAAGAAGAGACATTATAACTGATTCCACAAATACAAAGCATCGTAAGAGCCTGCTCTGAGCAATTAAACATCAACAAATTGGACAGCCTAGAAGAAATGGATAAGTTCCTAGAACCAGACAAATTTCAAGACTAAACAGAAAAACAGGAATTGGTTGAAGAGGAAGGCACACCTCCAAACTCATTTTACAAGGCTAGCACTGCTCTGATACCAAAACTGACAAGGGCACACAGAAAAAGAAAAGAAATTTATAGGCCATTATCTCTGGTGAACATGGATGAAAACATCCTCAACAAAATGTTACCAAACTGAATTTAACAATACATTCAAAAAATTACATACCATGATCAAGTGGGATTTATTCCATCATTGCGAGGATGGTTTGACATCCATCATGTTTGAAATCAACATGATACACCACATTAAAAAAATGAAGGATAAAAATCACATGATCATCTTAATAGATACAGAAAAAGCATTTGACAAAATTCAACATCCATTCATGATTAAAAACTCTCAAAAAAGTGGTTATAGATGCAGAGTGCCTTGACATAATAAAGGCCACATATTAAGCCCATAGCCAACATCATACACAATGGTGAAAAGCTAAATCATTTCCTCTAAGATGAGGAACAAGATCAGGAGGTCCATGCTCACCATTTTTAGTAAACTAGTATCGGAAGTACTAGCTAGAGTGCTTAGGGAAGGAAAATAAATAAAAGGCATCCAAATTGGTAAGGAAGAAGTAAAACTGTCCCAATTTGAGGGTGACAAGATTTTATAAAGCCCTAAAAGACTTCATCAAAACACTGGTAGGGGGCGCCTGAGTGGATCAGTGGGTTAAGCCTTTTCCTTTGGCTCAGGTCATGATCCCAGGGTCCTGGGATTGAGCCCCTTATCGGGCTCTCTGCTGAGCAGGGAGCCTGTTTCCTTTCCTTTCTGTCTGCCTGCCTCTCTGCCTGCTTGTGATCTCTGTCTGTCAAATAAATAAAATCTTAAAAAACAAAAACAAAAACAACACTGTTAGAAGTAATAGGCAAATTCAGTAAAGTCACAAGGTACAAAGCCAATATATAAAAATCTTGCATTTCCATACATTAACAACAAACTAGCAGAAAGAGATGTTAAGAAAGCAATCCCATTTACAATTGCATCAGAGTGAATAAAACACCTAGGAATAAGTTTAACCAAGGAGGTAAAAGACCTGTATGCTAATAATGATAAGACATTGACGTAAGAAATTGAAGAAGACACAAATAAATGGAAAGATACTCTGTGATCACAGATTGGAAAGATTCATATTGTCACATGTTCATACCACCCCCAAACAATCTACAGATTCAGCACAATCCCTATCAAAATTCCAATGGGCATGTTTCACAGAAAAAGAACAAACTATCGTGGAATTTGTGTGGAAACACAGAAGACTCCAAATAGCCAAAGCAATCTTGATAGAGAAGATTGTGCAGGCATCACACTCCCTGTATCAAACTGTATCACAAAACTATGGTCATCAAGACGGTATAAAATCAGCATAAGAAGAGACACATAGGGGTGCCTGGGTGGCTCAGTGGGTTAAAGCCTCTGCCTTCGGCTCAGGTCATGCATGATTCCCAGGATCCTGGAATCGAGCCCTGCATCGGGCTCTCTGCTCAGCAGGGAGTCTGCTTCCCTTCCTCTCTCTCTGCCTGCTTCTCTGCCTACTTGTGATCTTTGTCAAATAAATAAATAAATAAATAAAAGAAGAGACACATAGATCAATGGAGCAGAATAGAGACCTCAGAAATAAACTCACATATATATGGCGAATTAATTTACAACAAAGGAGGCATGCATATACAATGCGGATAAGATAGTCTTTTCAACATCTGATGTTGGGAAAACTGGATGACCACATGCAGAAGAATGAAACTAGGCTATCTTACGCCATTCAGAGAAATTAACTCAAAGGGGATTAAAGACTTGAATGTAAGACCTAAAACCATAGATATGAAAAAACACAGGTAAGTTCCTTGACCTTGGTCTTGGTGATGATTTTGTGATCTGACTCCAAAAGCAAAGGCTACAAAAGCAAAAAATAAACAATTGGTACTCCATCAAAATAAAAAGCTTCTGCGCAGCAAAGGAAACCATCAACAAAACGGAAAGACCACCTCCCAAATGGGAGCAAATATTTTCAAATCATGTATCTGATGAAGGATTGATATTCGAAATACATAAAGAAATCATGCAACTCAATAGCAAAAAAAAAAAAAAAAAAAAATCCAATTAAAAAATGGGCAGAGGATCTGAATAGACTATTTCCAAAGAAAATATACAGGTGGCCAACAGACTCATAAAAAAATGCTCAATATCACTAATTATCAGAGAAATGCAAATTAAAACCACAATGAGATATCACCTCGTACCTATTAGAATGACTATGGAATGGGGACTGTTGTTGCTATCTGAGTCCCTAAAATGCACAACTATTGGTGCCTGATGTCGCTAATATGCATCTGTGTATTACTTTGCAGCTAATTTATGTGAACTTCCCTGATAGGACATAGGCATTCTCCAATACCCCTGACCCCATTCCCACCCCAAAAAGAAACACAGTGGTGGTCCCTAAACCTTTGACTTAGGAATCCCAGCTTAGATAGGTGGAGCAAAAGGCGATCCCCAAGAGCCCTGCATCAACGAGGTAACAGCACAAAAGGAAGGCATCCGGGAGTCCTGGTACTGTAGGGCAGATGGCTCTGATTTCTCTTCCTCATGTCTTAGGTTGGGGATGGGGGGCTGTGAACAGTCTTCTTTGATTTTGCAGTTCAGGTTAGGGAGTGGGCTGGGGGAAAGCAGATGAAGAGGAGGGTGAGGAGGAGAGGGGCTTTGCAATCTGGGTGGGCCTTCGGGGACCCAGGCAGAGACCACAGCCCAGAGCAGTACCAGGCATCCAGTTGGGTGGGGCTGCCCTCCGGCGCTGTGGATGGGCCCATGCCCTCTGCTCCGAGTGGCCGTTTGCCAGACACATGGAAAGTGTTCCTTCTGCCAGCTATCTCCCCACTTGGGAAGGACTGCGTCCCCTCTCTCCCCAAGCTGGCCTGTCCAGATGCCGGTGCCCTGGCCCAGGGCGGGGGCTCTGACTTTCCCTCTCGGTGCTGACTGAAAGGGAGTCCCTTCAGCTCTGGCTGGGGACTGAGGGAAGGTTGCTTGTCTCTGCTCAGAGCTTCTTCACTTTCTCCCCAGGCTCTCTGGGACCCTCCCCTTGCCTGTGATTAGAGAAACCATTTAATTTATTGTCCAAACTAGGACACTTCTGTGAGTGAATGGTGTGTGTGTGTGTGTATGTGTGCACACATGTGCTATTTGTAATATGTCGAGACAACAGGTGTAAACCATGACTGACCCGGGCAAGCTGGAAGTCAGGGCAAGCAGAGTTCTGAGGGGTCGGCTGGCCTTGCTTTCATCCCTAGGGAAAGTGTGGAAGGTGGAGGCGGCCAGCAGAGGCTGCTGTGTACCAGCTATGTCTGCCAGTCTCACCCCCGAACAGCTCTCAGAGGGAAAGGCTGGGGGGCAGAGGCTGGGTGTGGTGAAGGCTGCCGTCCCTTGCTGACGATTTGGCAGACGGTGAAATCTGGGCTCACCATCAGGAGGGCGAGGGGCAGGGGTGGGGTCGGGGGCTGGTTTCTCAAAAGTGCCCTCTAATTCCTGGATTGGACTGTGCCTCTCCTGAACCCAAGGGATTTTTGTCCTGCCCCTTCAGACAATGCCTGGCAAGTGGGTTTGTGGTACTACCAGCCCCTGAGGCTGGCGTCTTCCTAGGTAGGTTAGCAAGAGGGCTCATAGGGCAGCCCAGGGGTGCCCTGTGTCCGAGAGGACCGTAGGAGTGCTGAGAATCCCCTTTGTTGGCTTGCAGGTGGAGAATGCCGACCAGCCATGGAGTCCTGTGAAGGAGAAGGGCTCTCCTGCAAACTTCTACCCTCTCTCCTCATTTAGCTCTTACCTCTGGCAGAAAAACCCCATTTCTGTCTTCCTTACCTAGGGGACTTCCCTCTCTTGACCTCTAAGTGTGGAGCTGGGAGACCTTATTCCTTGTGGGAGGAAGGGATTTCTGGAAAAGGTAGGGGTCCTTACTCTACTCTGGCCTGTGGAAAGTCTTGGTTGCTGAGTGGACTCTCAGTCCCAGCTGTGATGTCCGGGTTACTGGCTCACACCAGCTTCTCTCCCTACTCACCTGAAGGGAGAGGCAGTATCTGATTTTGCAGACCACGTGCTGGTGACCCTACCCCAGCTCCTCACCCTTTGTCTTCAGTGATGGTAAAAGGGGAGGTGTTCTAAGCCGGCTGTGGGGAGAGCTGCCCTGCCTAAACAGAGAATTCTGGAACAGTAGTGGGTATCCAGGGCAGCCACAGGGATTACCATGGCAACACAAAAGGCAAGACTAGTTGTGGGGAGGTGGGGCTGGAGCAGGATTCCCGGGCTGGTCAGAGGGGGGCTTGAGGCTAAGAAAGAGAGACACCCACAGCTGCCCCAAAGAGGCCAGAGAAACCCCACCTGTTGCCGCTTGTCAGCCAGAACCCCATGCCCCCTGGCACGCATCTGCGAGGCGCCCGGCCTGGGCAGAGGGTCTGCTGTGTGTGGAAAGCTCTAGAAGGGGGAGGGGAGCCCAACTCAACCGCAGAGATTTGTTTTCTCAGTCCATCCAAAGAATGGCAATAGGTTTTGGACTGTTCCAGGCGCTTCTCTACCTGGGGGACCCTGAGCCATCAAAGTTAACCTAGACTAGTAACCAGGGATCAATTATTGGCCTGTATTGTGCTTTCCAACTTCTTGCAAAAAGCAGCCTGTTTGGACAAAAAATGAAAGTGCGTTTTTTGATCTCTGGTGCCACTGAGCTGGGCTGATGCCTTCCCTCCCCAGCTGCCTTTGCCCACTCCCCACTCATGGCCTCCCTCTCTTCCTTGGGCAAGGCTGATTAACCCCTCAGGTGCCAGGTTTGGGGTGCCCCCCTCCCAGCTCAGCTCTCAGGAGCTCGGAGCAGGCCAAGTCCAGTGCCTGCCAACCTCCTCCCCACCCTCCCTCTGGCTGCCAAATCTGACTTTGATTAGCGTGTGAGGGGGGAGAAAAGCAGGAAAATAGAATATTAAAATCTTAATTCAATTTAAAACACTGTCATTCACAGGCATGCCAAACAGTGAGATGACTAATTATTATGCAAATGAGGCAGATAGAAAAGTGATTAATAATTGCACAAATTAAAAATTATTGTAAACATCCTGTGACGAGCGATAAGTCCGATGGAGAGGCGAGGGCGGTGGGCCGGGGAGGCCGCGGCAGAGCCAGCTCCTGCATCCTTATTTCCTCATTAGGGGGATTTAATTAGTGCCTGATGATGGGGCTCGGCGCTGCCAGGGGTGGAAGAGTGGGGGTGGCCTGGGCCTGGCCATGCTGAGGCTCAGTCCCTCTCCGGCTCCTCCTCATTGCCCCATGGCTAAGCTGGAGCTGGCTGAGCAGGAGGAGGGGTGAGGGAAGAGAGGCAGGTCCGCCACCCTGCAGGGCCTGGTACAGTGCAAAGGTTGTCGTGGCTTTCTGCTGGCCTCTAGCAGCTGCTGCCTCAGGTCTGGGCCGGGCGATGGTGCGGAGGAGACTGGTGCGTATCCTGGTTCCGCCACATTCCTCAAGTCCAGTGAAGGGACCCAGGGAGCAAAACGACAGTGCTGAGAGTGAGGGTAGACAGGTCCATGACGTTGCCTGGGGCCTCGTGGTTACTCCGGGTTTAGGTTTTCCTGACTCTGGGGGCGGGCACAGAGCAACCAAGTCAGTGCCCTGAGCTGAGTGAGTTGCCTGTGTCCAGCCTGTCCAGACAGGGCATGCCCAGCTGCTGCTTTGACTCGGGTTGACTTCGCTGCTCCAGGCTGGGGTGGAGGGAAGTGTCTGAGCTCCTCTGACCCAGCAACACCACTGGTGCTTTCCAGGGCATGCGGCCATCCCGGGGCCCATACGCCGAAGTGGAGCAGCAGCTGATGTATTCTCCCGAGCAAAACTTCCCTGCCAGCTAGAGCACGGCGGCTTCCTGCCTTGGCCCTGACACATGGGGCTGGGACTAGGTCTAAGGCCGGGTGGCTCTTTTGTCCCACTGCTCTCCCCTTATCACCATGGGCCTTAGGGAGAAGCCTTCCATGTCCGGGGAAGAGCACAGATCAAGTCAGAGGTCAAGGCCTGCTGAAGACCTCTCGCCATTCAAGGGAGCATGGGGCGCCGGAAATGGGCAAGGCTTCTGGGGAGGACTAGGGTGGGTCTGGCCTTTGAAGGACGGGGAGGGCTCAGAAAAGTGCGTAGGAAGTGGGGAACAGGACAATAAGTTAGCCAGACCTTAATCTTTTTCCCAAGGAGCCCAGATTTCCTAACAGGTGTTGCCCCCCTGCCCCCGACTGAGAAGCTGAGGTTTTCACGGGTCAGAGGTCCAGCCTGTGTGTCCCTACATTTCTCTTCCTGAGACTGAGCTGGGAGGCTTTGCTATCGACGAGGCCCCTGCATACCCCACTAAGTCTCACTGCCTCAGCTGTGAGAGGGCCCTTCTGCCGACAGTCCTGCCTGCCCTGGGCCCCCGGCATCTCTTTAGTTTGGGGGTAGAGGTAGGGCCTGGGGCCCGAGTCTGGGGGGCCTGATGCCAGGCCGGGAGCTGCTCCCCTCTTCAGGGGTGATTTTCCATACGAGACTGCCACCACACCTACAGGCACACGCTGGTGTTTGTCACTCAGTCAACACGGTCAGTTGCTTCCTCCCTTTCCCAGGACAGTGTCTTCTTGCTCCGGCTCCCCGGGGCAGGCTGCACCCCTACGCACCCATGCTCCTCTTCAAGAGAGGGCAGCCTGGCTATAGCACTTACTGGAACCCATGAGTGCCCCCACAGGGAGTGCCTAGTTATCCCCAAAGGTCCCCCGTTGGCATTAGGCCCTCTAAAATCCCAGCGCACTCTAGGAATGCCCACACACGGGCTTTTGCTCCCTGTTAGACCGCAGTAACTTTCCAGTATGTCTCCAGCAACTCCCATTGCTTTCTCATCATTCTCCAGTGTCTTTCTGAGAGAATCCTCGTTAAGGCTCCAACACTCACAAAATCCCAGGAACACTCTAGTAACTGCCAGTGAGCTCCGAGTAATGCTTAAGTTGCTCCAAGTACCAAAGAATGGACTTCTAGTGTGTGCCCAGGAGGACTTGGTATTCTCCCAAGAATGTTCCAGTGTGTTCCCAAGAATGAGCCAGCGCACTGTAGCAACATCCCCCGTTCTGTAGGATTTCCGGTAGCATCCATCAGTTCCCCACGTGGCCCTCTTCCTTACCGAAGTCTGCTAGGAATGGAAGTCAGCTTGGAGGGGATCCGCTGTCCCTCCGTGCCCTGGGCCCGGCCATCAGGAAGGGAGAGAGGTTCTTCGCTCCTGGCCCTCCACAAGACCCCTGGGCTTCCCTCCAGTGGGAAGTGGTGGGAAGGGAAAGGCAGTGCAGATGAACATTTGTTGAGAGCCAGCTCTGTCTTAGGCATTTTATTTAGAGAAGTGAAGTGATTTTTCCTGGTCATCAAGTGGCAGGGAGTGATCTGAAGGCAGCTCTATGCCGCTACAGCCCTGCCGGTCCCGAGCCTGCAGCAAAGCAGAGAAGGCAAATCTCAGGGGCCGGGGGTGCACAGGGTGGGGAGAGGGCGGGCAGCGGGCTCTGGGCTCCCCCGTTCCCTCTCTGGTTGTTTTCTCAGGAAAGAAAGACAAGGGGTTACTGGTTAAGTTTTTTTGAATGAAGCTCTGGTTCCTAGGAATATCGCATCTCTCAGGTGGCAGCAGGTGTCCAACCCACCCCCTCTAGTTTTACCCTTCTATTCAGGTACCAGGTTCTGCATCTAGGACCCACCAGACCCACAGACTTTTCCAGATGAACCCAGTTCCAGGGACAGCCCAAGATTATGGGCTTACCCCTGGCCCTTCCGTCAGCCTGGTCATTGCCCCAAACTCCAGGTTCCAGGTTATGCATCAGCCCCCCTGCTCCCTCCCCTCTGCTCACTGTAGACACGCTGCCCATGTCAGCCGCCCATCTGCTTCTCTTCCCCTGGCTGTCTTCCCTGGCACAGGAGGCACTTGCAAGGTGACTTTGAACAGTGCAGACTCAGCGGGAGGGGGGGTTGGGAGCAGCCCTGCAGGTGGGAAATGAGAACTAGACCAGGTCTCTCCTTCCCCGGCCCTAGCTGTGTCCCTCCACTCTTGGGAGCACGGATGGGAGGGTAGTGAAAGCAGGGTTCAGAGGCTAGGGACATTGGTTCACGGAGTCTGTGCTGGCGGGTTGGCTTCATCCTGTGAAGGACTCTGACCCCTGCTCCCAGCTGGGGGTACAGAAGAGAGAAGGAACGATGCTGGTCCTGTGCTGGGCAGTGGCCTCCCCACGCAGAGTGGGGAGGTGAAGGTTTCAATATATCTTGGCTCCCCGATCCTCTCCTCCCTACCCCACTGCCACGTTGGTGGAATCTTTGAAAAGCATGTGATGGGGGGGTTTAGGGTTTAGGCAGTTCAGAGACAGACTACGGAGGTTTATATCCTTCTTCATCATATAATAGCTATGTGACCTTGAACATATTACTTAGGGTGTCTGAACCCCAGTTTCTCCATTCATACAATGTGGCTTATGCTGTTAGACACCTGCCATATGGTAAATGCTCAATTAAAAAAATGTAATGACATACGCGCTTTTCTGGAAGTCTGGTATACTTCACATAATCATACTTGCACACATACGGGATTATGTGTGGGTTCTGGGTTTTGTACGTGCTCTGTCCTTCCCCACTTTGCTCTTTGCTGTTGCCTCCAGAAGGCTGGGTGGGAGGTGAAGGGTCTGCTAACCTCTCCGGCTACTCAGGGGCTGAATCCTGCTCAGGAAAGTCAGGAACAGGGAGGGGGAAGCCTTAGCCCAGGGCAGGGGTGCCAGAGCCTTGCTGGAGGACAGTGTCCAGGGAGGGTGGACTGGGGTGTGGTAGGCTGTCTCAGGGCTGCAGAGGCTCGAGGCTATTGGGCGGGTCCCTTCCTGCTCGAGCTCGCCCCCTAGCCTGTCAGCGCCAGCACCCTGGCCTCCATATTGGAATCCCAGCACTGCCTCTGCCAGCGCTGTGGCCAAGGAGTGCAAGCCACTGGCACTTGCTGCTTGCTTCTGGGGGAAGGCTTCTAGAGGCGTGGAGGGACGTTTGGCTCACAGGTTAGCCCCTCCCACTGGTTTATCCTGAATAGGGAACAATTTGGGGAGAATGGGGGACTGTTGTGATGGTTGGGTCCCCCACAGGCAGGTTCTTCATGGAGTCTGTGGTCTGGGGCTCCTTCTGTGAGGTGTCAGTGTTGGGACGGCCTCTGGGAAGTTTTCTGCAGGAGATGGCCTCCTCTGATAAGACTCTTCAGGGTGTGGGGTCTTCACCTGAGGATCTAGTGAGTAGGTGCTGGCATTCGCATGGCCAGCCTGAGGGAGGGGCTTGGCCTGCTGCACCCTCCTCTCTGTTGACCCTCTGCCTCCATGATGCCTTCAGCCCTGGCAGGGGCCGGTGGAGGTGGGGAGGAAAAGAGGGGACACGATCCCCAACAGTGGTGTCTCTGGTGGCAGTGAATTTGGGACTAACATGGCTGACATGTGCCAGCCATGCTTAATTGCAGAATAACTGAGGACAGTTTGAGATAAAGATCACTAAAAATGTTGACTCGAGACCTCAGGTCTGTGTCCCCTTCCTGCACACCTCCAGTGTAAAATAAATCTCGCCGCGTCTTTATGGCTGTGTCTGAGCATTTCTGCGCATCTCTGAGGCATCAGTCGGGTAGGTATCCCGCTCGGCTTGGGTCTGCTTTCCCCTACCAGAGAGCCCAGCGAAAGCAGGTGGGAGCGTATGGAGGGATACTGACAGCAAGTAAGGCCAATGGTCTGCACACCCTGTGTAGGGGGGACAGGACCCTACTCACCCCTTCCCCGCCCCCAGTGACAGTGGGGAGACTGGGCAGCTGCAACGTTTATGAGCCTTTCTCTCTCTCTTTTCTTTTCTTTCTTTCTTTTTTTTTTTTTTTTTAAAGATTTTATTTATTTATTTGACAGAGAGAGAGAGAGATCACAAGTAAGCAGAGAGTCAGGCACAGAGAGAGGAGGAAGCAGGCTCCCTGCTGAGCAGAGAGCCCAATGCGGGGCTGGATCCCAGGACACTGAGATCATGACCTGAGCTGAAGGCAGTGGCCCAATCCACTGAGCCACTCTGGCACCCTTCTCTCTCTCTTTTCAATTACAATGATACTGCAGGTGATTAACTGCTGATAACCCTGTTAATTTAAAATGGATCTTCTCCCTTCTGGCCATCACAGGGAAGACTTAAGACACCAAGTGTCAACAGGTTTGGAGGAAAGGGGACAGGAGGTGTGCAGAAGAGAGGGAAGGAGAATCTGAGTGGGCAGCAGAGCTGGGGCTGTTTGGTTACATCTGGTTAGGGGCCGAGCTCCAGAGCTGTAGGAAAAGCTCCTCACTGGGAGAGGGAAGACTCTCTGCCAGGCTGAGGCCATGGGAGTCCAGAGGCCCCGAAATCCCTTCAGCCCTGCCACATTCCCAGACGACACCCCATGGCACATGGCATCACCCAACTTAGGAAGCGAGCTCTGTGGGCTCTGGCCCAACACACTAGGCCTTTACTGTGGCCTGGCCTGGACGTCTACCCAAGGTATCTATCTACCTGTCAGGAACTGTTGCTTATCCTTGGGCTCATGACCCTGGAAACCCAGCTTATCCCAGCTTCACACTTTCCCAACTTCAGGGATTTGGGGTAAATTTCAGAAAGAAGATAAGCTTGTTCTGGATGGCTTAGACATTTGTCCAGAGTTAGTGTCTAGATGAGATCAGTATCTGTGATCTTTCTTGGTTCTCAAAATGTATCCAACCGACAATTTTTTTTTTCAAGATTTTATTTATTTATTTGACACACAGAAAGAAAGACCACAAGTAGGCAGGGAGAGAGAGAAGGAGAAGCAGGCTCTCTGCTGAGCAGAGAGCCTGATGCAGGGCTCCATCCCAGGACCCTGAGATCATGACCTGAGCCGAAGGCGGAGGCTTAACCCACTGAGCCACCCACACACCACTCAAGTGACAAACTTTTTAAAGTGCAGCTCAGGTCTTAGTGATAACAGAGATGAAGAGAGATATGGTCTTTGTCCTCAAAGAGCTTATCATTTTCCAGCTGGAGTCTGTCAGGTAAACAAATAATTACAACACAAATTATGCCCAGCACGGGGAAGAAAATACCTCACCTGGTAAGATATGGGAGTCAGGGAAGTCTTTACAGAGGAGGGGACATCTGAAGTGGGCCCTGATAGATAAGGAGGAGTTCTCTGGGCAGGTAACCCAGAGAGTAGGAAGGCCATTTCAGCAGAGGGAACCGCATGGAAGTGGAGAGGCTATGATTGCTGCGGGAATGCAAGGACACGGGTGTGGCTGGAAAGCAGGGCCAGATCTTGAAGAGTTGGTAGGATTTCTTCTGAAGGGTGACCTCCCTGGTCCAGGACAACTGGGGGCTTCACTCCACAGAGGGGTGCCTAGGGAGGCTCCAGGCTTGTGGCATTAGCTCCCAAAAGGCTTGACAAGGATCTCCCCATTCTCCTGCCTTCTTCTTTCTATTTTAGAGTAAGAGAGGAGGTATTGGGGCATGGGGTAGGAGGTAGGTGGAGATTTAGGAATGAAGAGGACCCTGGGTTTGGATTCTCCAAGTGGCTTCTCTCTGTCCCACACAGCTTTGAGACCATTTTGGAGACTGAGATTTGAGTCCTGGATGTGTATAGGGCATCTGCTCCCTCCCTGGGGAATTCCCTGCTCAGAAGCTAGGAATCTAGTTCCAGAAAACATCTCACTCTGCTGCTCTGGGATGGGTCCCTGAGCTCAGTCTGGAGACGCCCACCTTCTTACCCTAAACTTTGGCTTCTGGAAGAGGCCTGGGGGGAGGTGGCCGGTGTGGTTCTTGGTGATAGCTGAAGGGCACTGTCCCCATCCAGGACAGATGTGATTACTTCCAGGGACCCCAAGTCTAAGACTTGGGGGCTAACGGCATCCTGGGGCCATCAGCCTCCTTTCCTAACAGTGCTTGCCCCTTCCCTAGACCCTTGACCTCCCCCAGTGGGCCAGAATCATTCGTTTCTGAGTTGGACCTGAATAGTCCGAGCCTCTCTTCTCTCATCCCCTTCCTGCTGTTTCAGTGTTTTTTTTCCCCCAAGACAAACAGCCACAAAGCTCCATCTCTTAATGAAACTGTTTGATGATGATTAATTATGCAGCTACCTCATTTGCATGCACAAGCTGTGGTTTCCTGCTTCTCTCCCACACTCCTCTGGGTGCCTCAGGCAAAACACAGACTTGGTAACTCCAGTGTCTGCCCACTCTCAGGCAGCCCTCCCAGTCACAAATCACTTCCGGAGCTGGAGGCAGGGCCTGTACAGTCCCATTTGGGGTCCTTGGACAGGGGCATATGTCATGAATTCTCAACCCAACCTAAGAAGATAGGGTGCTTGGGTCTTACATCATTTCTCTCCTTTACTTACCAACTGTTTGACCTTAGACAAGCCATGAACCCCTCTGGCCCCAGTTGCCTCCTCTGAAAAGTGGGACTCACATGAGCACCATTTCAGTGGGCTGTGTCTGTCTATGTACCTCCAGTGTTGGGTACCGTGAATGTGCTACTGACGTGGGTTTTTGAATTATTGGTTGCATCGAATGGTCTCCTGGGGTCTCTAAGATGTTTCTCCAAATTTCTATGGAATCTGTACTTTCACCAGGGTTCTAATTCTACCTGTTGTAACAAGATACCCTCTCACCTTTAATGCAGCACCCACTGTGTGTATCCCCTTCCTTGGGGATCACCTCTGTCCTCATCAAGGAGACCCCCAGGGCCCTGGAGGGTCACCCATGGGAAGGCTCTATTTTGGAGGGAGGAAGGATGGTGGCTGCTCGAGGCTTGCTCAAGGCTTGCATACTAAGGCCCCCGAGGCACAATGAAGCAATGCCTTGTGTTGAGGCCAGGACCAGGGGGAAGGGACCAAAAGTCTGTGGCAGGAGGAATCTTGTCAAGTGGGCTTTGAAAGGGCAAAATTCACACAGAGTTGGAAGCATTGAACCTGAGATGTCAGTCCTGCCAGAGGTGGAAAGGGAAATGGGACTTCCAGGCAGTGAATCTCAAGTTTGCTGGTGTCAGGGAATTTTCCAACTCTGGACCCTTTTCCTATAAGACGTGCATGTGTCCCTACAGACCCCAAAGTGTCTGAATCTGAGATGAAGGACCCCCTGTCTGTTCTGGGGATTTTAGGAAACCAGCAGGGAGGAAGGGATGACTGGTATGGTGGGAGCCAGATGGCCGCCCCAGGTTCTATGTGGAAAGTCTGATGGTGGCCTCTTGGGAAGGGCCAGAGCTCAACGTGGGGAGAAGTTTCATGTGGAGACTAAGAAATGACCCTGGAACTAGAAGGTTCTGAAGTGAAAGCACAGGAGCTGAAGGAGGAAGGGCCTTGCTTCACTCTGGGGCAGAGGCAGGGACGGAGCTGGTGTGAAGGAAAAGTGCCAGATCCTTAGACGGTGGGTCGAGTCTGAGCTGGAGAGGGGAGGCTGCAGTGAGAAGATCTCCAGATTGGGACATGGAAGGGCTGGAAAGGAGTGTGTATTGATGCTGGAGCTTGGGGTTTCGGGGGAGTGAGGAGGCAGGGAGTCTCGGTAGGACCAGGGGACTGCAACAAGGCCAGGATTTTGCCTCATCAGTGATTTAGCCTTCAGAGACCGGTGTGTGGCTGGTATTGTCTGGGAGACAGGCTTGGAGAGGTTAGAAGTCAGTTCACTGAGACTGAGAGAAGGAGGGAGGGCACTGCAGTGGGGAGGGTGACTGCCTGGTGGGTAGCCAGAGCAGAGGCTTACAGAAGGGAAGGAGCTGGGATATTAACTGTCTGTGTGATTCCAGGTTCCGCACTGTGCACCTTATACCGCTGGTTCTCAGTTCCTCTGAGGAGGCTCAAACTCTGGATGTCATCATCTACCTCTCCATTTCCACTTTTCTTGGTCAGGTTTTTCCAGAATGATAGTCCATGGTCACAGAGCTTTGAGGGATCCTGCTTTTTGTGGAGATGACTTGGCAGTAGCTGCCAGAAGAAGGATTGGAATCAGCTTCAGAAGGTGGCCTTTCTTGGCTCAGCAAGTTCAAGAAACCCATGAAGACAGAGCAGTTTGGGGTTTTGGGAAGCATGCCAGCTGGGGGCTTAGTGCTGATCTGCTAGCAGTCAAATTGGTCTTGGGTAAGTCGTCTTTTTCCCCTTCTATTTCTCAGTTTCTTACTCCATAAAATGGGGTAATTCATCATCCATCCACCCATCCATTCATCATCCACCCATCCATCCATGTGCCTTTCTATTCATTATCCCATCCATCCATCCATCCATCCATCCATCCATCCATCCATGTGCCTTTCTATTCATTATCCCATCCATCCATCCATCCATCCATCCATGTGCCTTTCTATTCATTATCCCAT